>NW_017275965.1:3150643-3207810 GCF_001594065.2 Cyphomyrmex costatus | reverse complement strand
TCTCTCTCTCTCTCTCTCTCTCTCTCTCTCTCTCTCTCTCTCTCTCTCCCTCTCTCGATTTCTCCTCTTCTCGCTATTGCTTTTTTTTCTCTGTATCCACCCGCCTCCTCGTTCGTTGTGCGGCAGCCCGTTCTCGCTCCGGTGTGTTCCGGGAAGATGTCGACAAGCTCTCCGGGAAAAAAAGTAGACCGGAACGGTAGCGACGCATTTTAAACGCAACATTCCGCGTTGTCGCTACCATTAATAAATTATGACGAATACGGTGGTTCGTACTTCCTAAGAAACTCGCTCGGAGATATAAATTTCAATTTGTATATTGTAAATAATAGTATCTATGTATATGGAAATGTTGAAAAATGCTTAGTAAAGAACAAGATTTTTCAAATTAATTTTCAACTTAATTATGTTAATGAATCTTGTATAATTTCGTATAATCCGAATTTACAATTGCATCGTCGCGGCGCGATATACTGCGCGAATTACGAGAATAATATCTTTCTTTAAACCCGCGATATGGAGAGATAGGGAGCAAACTTAAACGAAAAGTAACGTCTTTCCGCGTCATTTCCAGGTCTCCTTAAGGCCACGTTAACGACATATTTTTGCCAAGCGTATAACTCGACTTTATTGGACAATTAACGTTTACTCTGCACCCTGCGGCGCCAGTTTCTTTTTCCGCTATGTTTTTCGTATTTTTATCCCACCCATTATGACGCGATAAGATTTTTCTAAATTTTGAGTCATGACTACGCCGCATGGAATAAAATACTTTGGAATAATGAATAATGAGGAAAGGAAGTATCAGATGAGATTATAAATATACATATGCGAGATACTATATTTCACGTACATTTCATTCGTATACATATCAAAGTTTCTACAATATTGCATGTGATATGAGTTATCTAGGGCAAAGTATAAATCAGATATTTTCATACGCATATATAGTAACGATATAATAAATTTTATTGTAATAAATACAAAATTATAAAAACAAAAATTAAAATTTATATTTATTTTAAATATTTATAATTTTATAATACAGTAATTTATTAAATACTTTGTATTATCAATGATTTATTGTCTCTGTTCTCTCTCTCTCTCTCTCTCTCTCTCTCTCTCTCTCTCTCTCTCTCTCTCTCTCTCTCTCTCTCTCTCTCTCTCTCTCTCTCTCTCTCTCTCTCTCTCTCTCTCTCTCTCTCTCTCTCTCTCTCTCTCTCTCTCTCTCTCTCTCTCTCTCTCTCTCTCTCTCTCTCTCTCTCTCTCTCTCTCTCTCTCTCTCTCTCTCTCTCTCTCTCTCTCTCTCTCTCTCTCTCTCTCTCTCTCTCTCTCTCTCCTCTCCCTTCCTTCTCTTTCGTGTCGCGTGATAATATTGGTTATTCATATTTTGCCGTGTAACTCTCTCCTCTCTTGCTATTGTGCTGCGTTATGTTAGGCAGACACAAGCGCGCGTCCTGGAGATCGGAAGGAAAGGCTTACTCGCTCCGCGAATAAACATTCCTTGGCACTGCGCACATCTTCCGCGTGCTCCTCTCAAAGGAATTTAATGGTTCAGTCGACGACAAGTTTGTCATCCAGCATATTCAGGTCCGATGGGAACACGCGGTTGCTCCTTTTTGCGCGAACACCATCCACCCTCGCGCACGTTTACTATACGCGGTTACATTTCTTCTTTTTTTTTCTGCTTCTCTGAATTTATCCGCGATGCAAATTTACTTCGCGACGCGTAGGTATTTCTGCGAATTTCAACGTATTATACACACTTTTTTCATCACACACTCAACGCGATATTTACATCTTTTTCTATGAATTTTCTACAAGAATTCTTTCATTTATTTTAAAAAATCCTAATTAGCATTGTTCATAATCTAATAGAAGGTAATATTTTTATTACACTCTACCTCCTTTACACTCGTATCTCGTCATTCTTATTAGTATGTTCTGTCTTTCCACTTTCTATTCGATTATATAGTTAGTTAACAATACATGTGAAATATTCAAATCTGCTCATAAAATTATAATATTGGTATTTTTATTGCTACACGGAAAGAACGATTTTGCTGAATTATCTAAAAATATAACTAGACGCAGATCTGAAGATAATTTGTGAAACTCAAAGATATTTTAGCAACCAGCTTGCGCATTTTATATAATTATTGTGATGGTCAAACGTCGAAATTATTTTCAGATCTGTCAAACCTATCTAAATGCTATCTAGGTAAATTTCTAAATATTTTAGTAAAATCGTTCTTTTCATGTACCTCTTATTTGAAAATTTTATTAAAATACTATGCAGCCATTTCTGGAATATACACATACTATATGTGTATACATATAGAGATACTTTTTAATTTAAGATAACTGTGACATATAACATCTTTACTATCAAGTTATTTTGGTGGACGTTACTTAGCCTTTCCGAATTTAATGCATTTTCCATGTACAACCATTCGGTGGGTGTTCTCGTATCGGGAACGCCATTTTGGGTTCTCTGTCAATGAGAAGTACACCCTTTCGTCGGTCTTAAGAAGCCCTCGAGTTCCGTCGGGCCACTCGAAACTATTTTCGTATCGTGGTGAAAAGAAATCGATAAAGCTTCCGAAGGGCGACTCGATTGAATAGACAAGAAGGGTGCTTCTATGGGCGAGCATGATTTTTTTCTAAACTTCCGCCAACCATGTTCGCGCTTCTATTCGACCTGTCATGTCATCGCATTACTTTATACGCGTCTAATACGTTTGCAATTTGATAATGACTTATCGAGAATCATAGTCAATTTTGAAAAAAAAAGGTTGTTTTCTAATACAGTATTTCTTAAATAAAATAAATTCCTGCTTATTATTGATAACGCACTATGTATTTGTCACTTAGATATGATTAAAAAGAATTATTTTAAATCTTAGCAATACACTCCGCAATGGTCGCTCGATTTAACTTTGAAACCCGTGCGAAAGCGAACACACGGTGTTTAAGCTCGATCCTTTTTAATTCGATACACGCGAGAGGCAAGGATCACCCTTCGCAGGACCATTTTAAAGGTATCATTCTTGTGCGGCGTGAGAGAACTTTTAGTAGACCAAACATTTCGTGTTTCGAATTACTCACGGTGCATTCGTTTCGTCGTTGAGTTTCTCGATATGCGGGCTCTTGGGTACATATTGTTTTTAATACAAACATCTTGTATTTACACAAAGCTTTCCCTGTCAAATGATGACGAATGACGGAAGGAGCAAGAGGAATAACGGTAATGCTGAGCAAACTTTCGTGTAAAAGTTTGTGGTAGAAACAAGTGCGATATTTTTACGCGAATCTGACAAATTCGGGGGATTGAGATGATCATATCTCAGTAACGGCTGAACCGATCAAGTTAAGTACACACACACACACACATATATATACGTTTTAAAATTTTATATATGAATTTATATATATATATATATAACACACACATAAGAAATCGCGCGTTTCTTTTTATAATAAAATATCGCACTTGTTTCTACCACAAACTTTTACACGAAAGTTTGCTCAGCATTACCGTTATTCCTCTTGCTCCTTCCGTCATTCGTCATCATTTGACAGGGAAAGCTTTGTGTAAATACAAGATGATATAAATTCATATATATATATTATATATATATATATGAATTTATATGAAATTTATTATATATTACGTATGCATATCACTTATCTATGTCTCTCTGTTTATTATAATATTTACTATATTTATTTAATCCTTCATCTTCTTCTTTTTAGAGGATCGTCCGTCATTCCTTTCCCAATGCCGCAATTCCCTCCCGCGGCGCCATTATTTTTCGCACGGGGAGCCGGTTCTTTCTCTTTTTCCCTTCTTTTTTTTACAACTGGACCAGGAGAAAGAATCGCGCAGAGAGTGCGAGGTCGTGAGGGTCGATCGTACCGAAATACACGGGGGTAGTCGTCGGGGCGACGATTTACCGCGATATCGGAGCACGTGTTCCTGGCACCAGAAGCCAATGCTGACAACCTCCAATAACTCAAGCAAGCCTTCGGCCCTCTCTCTCTCTCTCGCCTCTCTAAATCGCAAAGACTCGGTATACCGCATTGACAGATGTACACACGCCCCCCTTGTGTCGCCCGCTATATTAAATATGTGCTCGCTTTCGGTACTCCGGTTATTCGTGCTCTTTGACTCCCGGAAAATTAAGAGAGGAAAATGAGAGGGAATAATTCCAAACGGTGACGAACGCCGATGTCGAACTCATGATGCGTAGTCGATATTTTAAAATTTTTACAAACGTTCCTCGAGACATTTTTTGCATCACAAATATAAGCGACGTCCTTTAATGATTTTCTTAAGTGTAAATATACATGTATAATTTAATTAAAATTATATTTTATTTAAGTAGAATTAATTTTCTTCATCAATTCTAACCATTATTAACGCAAAAGTGACAGTCTGGTGACTTTTTATCATTAGCTGCATGCGATATTATACAAAGCTTCTCTTAGACGATTTATAATTAATTCGCACAAAATTGTAAGACAGAGTTTTATTTGTAATTTTATATATTGATTTATATTTTATGACGTGTATAGTTTAATATATCTTATATGTATATGCCTGTATGTCCTTCACATATTTTTCATATTACATATAAAATTATGAACAGAATTTTGTTCTGAAATCTGATACGAATTATGAATAATTTCATTAAAGTGGGCTTTAAACATCGAAGCAAACGGCTTTCAACGTATGCAATGGCATGATTTTTTGTGACAAGCGTTCCTATGGTGGTTAATTGCACCGAGGCAACCGGCATCAACCGATCAAGAAGGGTGCGATCAATTATCCAGCGGTATAACCGCCAACTAATCTGCCTAATCCCACCGTGTGCAGAGAGAGCACCCAGCGAAGCGCAGCATAATCGCTCGTCGATCGCAATTACCGAGCTGTGGTTAATAAGGAGATCACCGAGAGAAGGGCGGTTTCCTGGAGCGGCGAGGGAACGGGGGTTGGTTTCGGGGGATATACGCGGGCTACGAAGGGGCAACGGAGGGAGTTATGCGCGGAGTTGGACCGGGCCATACGCGGGCTGGCGAGCACATTCATTCGGCTCCGGTAATCGGCTTACGGATTGCCAATCATCGGTCAAAGAGCTGACGAGAGAGAGAGAGAGAGAGAGGGGGGGGGAGGAAGAGAGAGAGAGAGACGCAAGCTTTTCCTGGCTTCGGTAGTCCTTTCTTACACTCCGCTTCTCTTCGATCTTTCTTTTTTCCTCTTCCGCTTCGGGGTGAAGCCTTTTTTCTGCGGTAAACTGCTCGAAGATGGTGGAGAAAAAGAAGGAAAAGGAAGGTTTCTGTATTCGATCTCGATACAAGGAACTCTTGGAACATAATTACTTTAAAGTTTCATTGTCAAAATACCTAATATTGAGAATATAAAGAAGCTGCTTTCCATAATACTTTCATTAAAAAAAATAAACTTTATATTTAATTATTAATATATTTAATAAAAAATATACTGTTAAGAAAGCTAATAAACATTATGTATGTACAAGTACTTACGAAAATAATGTATAAGCTGAAAATATTATACGATACCTCCAAGTTGTGTCTGACATTTCTCGAATAATATGATACTCGTTACCCGTCGTTATCGTATCTACGATGCGAGGGCCTTTAATTAATTAACACCTAGCCACAGAGTCTGGTTGCACTAATTAGTCGAAGCGCGTTGTAATTACTGTTCACCCGCCATTTCGGTGATCGATTTCGAGGGAATCAATTATAGAGCGTGTCGATCACTCATCAGCGCTCATTTGTGTAGTTGGGTCTCTTTGTCCCCGTCGTTCTTGGTAACGCTTCAGTCTTTCTCCCCACATTTCTCTCGATTTATTTACTTAAAGAATTTTTTTTAATATGAATAAAATTTTCAGCTCTTCAAAAATTTATCTTATTTAGCAAAGAAAAAAGAATGATAAAAGTATTCAAATTTATAAATAATTTTATAAAAATAATTAACAGTTTCAGCCGAATTTTTCTTTTTAAAAATCCAAAAAGATACAGGTGTTTTTTTTTTTTTTTTTTGGCAAGAGCTGGCTCAGCTTGACCTGCGTCGTCGAAGCGGCAATTTCCGGACTGGCTGAAATAAAATTCGCCGTCGAAGGAAAAGTCGAAAAGGGCAGTCGCGCTGATAATTATTGTCGTCCAATTAAGGGTCGCTTGGTAGCGTCGGTGTGACTCGATTTTTACGAGAAATCAGCGATTTTCCGCCATTGCACTGACCGTTCTCGCTTTCCTAGGTTTTTGTCACTTGCTTCTCCCGCTTACTCCTCCAATTTCCTCTCTTGATCCATTCTATATTGCCATTCCTTTCTGTTTTCGCTTTCCTTTCAACTTCTTGAGAGATCCTGAATCAAAACTCGTCTATCTGCTCGTATAAATAGTTGTAAAATAAACATTTATAGATTTGCGAATCGTGGCGACTACTTGACGGCGTTTTTCATTGAAATTTCGTCGTTCTTTTTTCTATTATACAGAGTACATTCAATACTTTATTTCTTAATTATTTGTTTCTAACAAAATAGTTGAAATAGTTTTGTAGAGATGGATTAATAATTTAGTTATTTACAATCATTCTGTGATATTCTACTTATTCCATAGAAAGATTCGCTTATTTTTCCATTTTCGTTTTTACATTCATTTTTGCCGAATGAGTGACAATTAGTAATTATAGCGTTGATTATACCCAATTGATGGACTCAGGTCCCAAAAATTCTGATCGGGATATTTCATTGGTTGATCGAAATGTTTTGTACACCATGTACATTTAACCCTGTCTGTCGTTCTCGTTGCACGTGGTGCGATTGAATGTTGGCGTGATTGGCGCCTCGTACGACAAGCTGGACACGCGCGGAATTCCTGATTATTTTACAGTGGTACGCTGCCAACTCGGTTTATTATTTCAGAATTTGCGATACGCTTTTTGTGCGCCATTACGACTCATCCCGTTGACGATACCGATATCATCGACACATGTCCCGTGTGAGTCTTCGAGTGAATAAAAAAATGGAAAATCCCACGAGCCACGAGTAAATCGACACTGCGCGCTCGATGGATAATGTAATTATGACAAAAATTATTTTCATGCACGACAGTTCGCGGAACTGATTTAAATGCTGGTGCGTCCGAAATTTACACGGTGATGAAGCGCGAATCCCGGGCGTGTAAACAGCGTTGGGCCACTCTAAAATTCAAATGGCTGATCGATGGCGGTGAATTCTATTTGATGCCCTTTGCTGAATTTAGAGACCCCGAAATAGCATTTCGAAAAATAGGATTCTCAATTTCAGTAGCCTCGATCCGATCTCTCGCTATTACGAAGTGCGTCAATTTTCGCGATAGCGTCCCGCCTATCAATAATCGAAAGAAATACTTTAAACTAAGTCTGAAACATCGCTCTCAAGGGGACGTATCTCGAATGGAGAGTTCTAAAGAGAAGGCGATAAAATCTGTTCGAGTCATTTCGCAGTGGTTTACGACTCGACGAACATCTTTTTAAATCTTCTGGTAGAGGGACATGGCTCGTGTTGAAAGAATATAAGTAATCGAAAATAAGATACGTTTATCGATGTTGACCATGAAGTAGTGATATCCATTTACATGATCTTTATTTCCTCCGGAGAATTGTTTATAAAAACACAACAACTAGTCCTGAAAATGTTTTAGATATTACATGGATATGAGAGTCTCAAGAATTTTACGAAAATTAAATAATTTCATTATATAACATATGATGATAATTCCTATTATTTGTCAATTTATCGAAATTTGTGCAATGTATGTATATGAAATCTTATAGACATGTAATATAATCAAGTTCTACAAGATCATCGAGGTTTAAAAGTTGGCTTAGATATTCGAAAAAAGAGAAGGGAAATAAAAAACGTTTTGCATATGATCGAGTTAATAAACTGCAGGCGCGCAAAGTCGATAAAGCCAGAAACGTTCGTGGCACTTTAGCCGTCATCGTCACGAGACAGTCGCGTTGTCGCGCCGTGCAGCAACTTTAGACAGGTCGACGGGAGCTTTTTTGTCCGTGGAACGCACGATTGTTCGCGCGAGGCGAGAACAGCGGCGGCGACGTCGTAAAATAGGGTCGTGCGACATTTTGAGGGACAGTTTGGGATACTATCGTGAAACGTCGGTGAGGAGATCCTTTTACGTCATCATTTCTGCAGCTTTGAACATCAAATATACTTTGAGATAATTATAAATCTTTGATAAGTTTCATTATATGCTTTTTTAAATAACGTTGTTAAGACTTATGTCGCATTTTTTATTGAGGCATGTGGCGTATTCGTAATTATAAAACAACAATTATGTCATTTTATGTAATTATCGGCGGCTTTCTAAATGTTTACATAGATAGAACGGTTTTGCTGAGTATTCCAAAATTTAGTTAGCTCTACAAACAGGTATAAAAATAATTTTATTGAACCATCAAAATAATTATGTAGGATGTAAAGTAATTATGTAGATGTTGGTTGCTATACTAATATCTGAATTTTTAATAAGCTCATAATGCTTGAGTATGTTTTTTCTCTTTACATAATTATTACTTTATACGTATATAACTCTACATAGAAAATTAAATTGACACATACGGAGTTTTTGCATATATTCTTCCGGTTTGGCAAGGATACGTATGCGATATCCTTTTGTGTTGGGAGGAATCGAGACCAAGTCGCCTGGTTATCGTAGGTATATTCCGGACGTACGGAACGTCACGTGCTGTCAAGGCGACTGACACGTCGTGTGCCCTCCCCCGAGAGCTATTATTTAGCCAACATCGGTGCACACGGCGGCGAGAAACGACGGGGGTAGGTAGAATCTCTCTCCTTGGGGGTGTGTTTCGGAGCCTGGTAGACGTCACACGCTAGTCGAGCTAGTAGACGTAGGGATGGGACGCCCCGGAGCGCGATTCTCGTAAATATATGCGCGGTGTGTGATTGACGCTTACACGAACGACAGAACCCTATCGCCCCTTGACTCCTACGACTCGCGGAGGTTTAAATAACCCATCTGTAGGAGGAGGGTATCGAGTCGTCGTTAAAAGCGCATTCTTAGATTACTCTTGCGAAAATTTGGGAAAGTCCGTTGTAGACGACGTTGCTATCAGTATTATTCTTTTTATTTGTTAATCTATTTTAGTGACATGCTTTTTGCGGTTATACATGTATATACAGAGGAAAGAAATTATTTTTTAATATGTGGGTGATTGCCGAGCATGGAACAGTTCGAAAATTGAAACGGACTTTGTGATTACACAATGACCGTATATGACAATGTACAGCACACGGCGGGGCGTGAATCGGTGACAGGGGGTGTGTCCCTTCTTCTCGAGTTTAGGGTCGGGTAAGCCACGTGGTGACGTAAAGTACGTTTCATGCGAGAATGAGAGGGGCCGAAGAGGAGGAGGAGAATAAATAGTTTGCGTAGAAAGAGCAAGAGAGAGAGAGAGAGAGAGAGAGAGAGAGAGAGAGAGAGAGAGAGAGAGAGAGAAAGACAGAGAAAGAGGCTCTCTTTCTTTCTCTCCCTCCGTGTTAACTGGTGCTAAGTGAATCTGTGGCCACTCTTTGGGGTAGCGGCGTGTAGAGGGTTAGTATCGCTGTTAGAACGTCATTGAATTGTTCGTAGGACCACTTTTCCGTATGATGATTCGCGCGACAACTGGTTATAATTTAATAATCACATGAATATATCGTAGCCACTGCCTTTTCATTTGCTAATATACGAGTGCGATATACAGGGTATATTTGATAATTCGGTCAAGCAGTTTGAGCTTTGAATACGAGATGAGATTAAATCCATGTCGTGGTTCGAGGCGAGAAAGAAGTTTTTTACATTACGCATCGCTATAAAGAAAAAAGATGTTGAAACCGTTAAATTTGTATTGGGAGGATACAAGTAAAAATTCATCATTTGTCTTCTAATATATCGAAATGAAAAATGCTATCGCAAAAGATCTTATTTCCGCGGGAAGCTCGAAAAAAGGTTAGTTTCATTTGAGTTTTTCACAACGGTATATCACCTTCCAAGTATCTGATATCATGTCACGTTATCTGTCAGTCGTAGGAAGTAAATACGTTGCGCGAAACAAGTCTGTTAATTCGTGACGACCCTTTTGCGATGGATTTGGACTTAATCCACCCTTGCCGGCGCCATCGATATCAGCGCCAGGCGATAAAATCTCGATACTCGCACACGCGGCGCGTACATGATAAATCGGATTAGTCTGTGCGTAGGGACGAGCCGAGCATATGCTATAGACTGAGCGTGGCATATTGCCGACCGAGGGAGAGACGGAGATGGAGAGACCAACAAGCGAACGAACCACCCTCGCGGATCTTCCTTTGGGGATGGCCGTGCGCGCGTTACGGTGCTCTAATGTTTCGCCTCTGTGGGATAGTTAGAACATCATCCCGACTGCAAGAGTGCACAATTTTCATGCGGAGAGGGAGAGAAGGGGTAACTATCGACCCTCGATGCGGGCGATTCCAGCACGGGAATATTCATGACGTATCCGTGACGAAATTTTATTCTCCGCTGATGGTTTGCGCGCGCGAGGATGTACATGGTGTAAATAATTTGATTATGTCGCGCGGCATCGTTCAGCACGAGTGGCATAGCGAAACATTGCAAGGCAAACTGTAGGGGATGATAATAGTAATCATCAGCCAGATGAATTTAAAGATAAATTTGTGATATATATTTCGTGCGTTTTTGTCTACATAGAAAGAATGATTTTATTAAAAGATATAAAATTTTGCTGGATACAAATCTGAAAATAATTTTGTTGAATCATCAAAATAATTATTTTCAAAACTAAGAAATGAGTAGTGTTGTAAAAAAAAATTAATATTTTTAACAACCCCCCCCCCAGTGTTCTAAAACAAAATTATTTTTAGATATGTACCCAAAATTTTAGATCTTTCAACAAAATGTTGTTTCCGTATACACGTTCAAAAAATTACTATTAATTTTAATCAATTATTTTTTAGCTTTTATATTTTATAGTCATAAATATATTAAAAAACAATTTAATTTGAAAATATTATTGTCAAGTGATGTTTAAATGTATGTTGATACATATTAATTATAGAATATATTAATTAGTGTATCTTATACTTATAATATCAAGCTGATAATTATCGTTGAATACTAACAGGGAATTGAGTGAATTTCTAATTTTATTAACATCAGCTTAACATACATGCCATTATACAATATTTTTTATTCGAGTAAATCTGGTGTCTATGCGTTCGCGTTACGTAAACACTGCGGGTGTATAAATATCGAGGATCACGGTAAATCTTTTCGGATGGTTCAGTCGATATAGAGGCACTCGTTAGTACATTAGAACCCTCTTGGTCAAAGGGAAGTAGCTCCAATCAGGGGCTACTAATAATTTTCCCCCTAACCGACCTATGTGCGCCACGGCAATAATCATTTCCACCCCCCCTCCCCTACGCCCAACTGTATGCCGAGTGCCACGCATCGCCGCCAGCATCACGAGCGACTGCTACCCGCCCCCTCTGCAACCCCTCCGCAAGGACTAATCGCTCGATCCGCTAATGATTTATAAGCAGCGCACGTGTGGTCGTACGTACGTGCGTATGCGTGCTGTCGGTGTGTTAACTAGAGAATCCTGTTGCGGACTCCCGCGGCGTTTACGCCGTGAGATTGGAATGGGCTCTTTCTGCACGGCGGGTCGGTACGTACTTGGAATACGAGTACTCGAGCACCCCCAAACTGATGGCGACACCGGCTTCCGGTCGAGTACAGCGTGATTCTAGTGTGAGAATTCCATACAGCACCCTCCCACCAAGACTGGTTAAAAACAATGCACGCTACCCTCTAGCTCGTTTTCTTTCTTTTCTCTTCCTGTTTTGTCAATTTTTCAGATATTCAACAATTCTAACAAATCTAGATAAAATATAAAATTTGTATAAATGCAGCATTTACAAATAGTTGCAATGCAATTCAATTTTTTATATTTATATATGTATATTGAAATATAACTCTCTATTGACATCTTGGCTGAAGTACAGTTAGCTTTAGATTGATTAAATAATTTTTGAACAAAACATTTTAAACAAAAATTTAGAAACGGGTTTTTTGATATTTTTTCTTGTTTCATGAGCTAAATCAATTGATGGAGTCGCAACGAGAAGTCAAGTCGAAAAGTAGATATGGTCTATTCCTAGTCAGACGTATCACGGTCACGTCCCAGGCTCGTAAATCTCCCTAATTCGCTCGTTGAGAGTCCAGAGGCGTCACGGATGCCGTTCATCCTGAATGGTCACGCGTTTAATGAAGCTATATACATCGTCATTGTGTGTGTTGGCGAATTTTACGAACGTGTCTTGGACGAACGTAAAGACGCAGATTCAAGAAATCGTGATGGAATGTAGACAAGTAGTGTTGAGTTGATTTAAGACTATAAAATATGTTTGTTTTATACATTTGTTTCGATTAGTATTTAAAGAAATACTTAAAATGAACCCTTACTACTAATATAAAAGTCATCTTTTATTATATTAATATTTTTAATTTTAATTTATTGAGTACGATTTTAATTTATTAAATATAAGAAATGCAACATGTTAAAAAAATTGCTTTGACGTTATTTTTAATTTAGAATTCTTGTGTGAATTTGGCTGGAAAATTTTCTTCAAAATGGTACTTTAGCATGACGCGAACATACTCTTGGCAGACTGTACTGTTCTCCCCCGCTCCCTTTATTTTTGATTCCCCAGGATGGTAGACAGGTAACCGCATAAAAATCTCGCATTCAACGAGGGCGGATAGCTTCTCATATTACGCCGGGCACCATAACGGAATTGCTTTATTAGACATCCTCCCTCTTGTAATCCCTCCCTCCCGCCTTCCTCTCCTTCTCTCTCCTCTAGCACGGTTCGCTCGTTCATGTCTGGTTGCTGCTAACGAGACAGCTCGTGAGCAGCGGAGAAGCAACCGGGCGACCAACGTATTCACCCTAAGCCTACCTTCAACGACCAAACGAGACTACCTAAACGCGTCCACCGGACCTACTAAATCAAGATGTACATTGGTCACGGTGTACATGGCGGTCGGTTCTGTTAACTGTGCTTATGAAACATTGATTTCACGCGGCCAGGACGTGACCGGCTGCGCTCTCACGACGTTGTATACGGGGTGCTCCGTTAATTTCGCGTCTCCGCGAATTTTGCATGCGTCGCAAGTAGCTATTGTTTAAGACCAAGTACGTGTAAGTATCGTGAAAGTTATTGTAAAAAGTGTAAGCTAGATTTTAAGAAATAAATATCTGATTTGAATAAGGTTGAGATAGAAATCGAAAAATATAATTCAATACGAAGGGCTTACAGTAAGAGACATATATGTAAATAACATAAAATATTATACATATAGATGTTGAATAATTTTATTTGTCACTTAAAGTAAGCAAACGTATATCAACCTTTATGGACTATAAAACTGTAATATTTTTCTATACCAAACACCCAGTAGATCATTATATTTTAAAGTGGCAGCCCCCGTTCGTACTTGTAAGAGGGCAGTTTATTTCAATACTTGCCAAACCAGTTGGTCCGCTCGAGTACTGCATCATCGTATGACGCGACTGGTTCCCAGTACCAAATCCTGTGAAACAATTAATCAATTTTCTCCAACACCAACGTTCTTTATTTTATAAATATCCTCTAAAAGAGAAGGGATAGAACTTTTTCATTTCGTAAGATTTTGTGTGTGCGATTTTTTATTTTGTTAAACGTCTACTAGAAACATGCTACATTCCAGCTAGAATTTCCGGGTCATCGATACGTTGGATGGACGTTACAAGGCCATAGAGGGTAGCCTGCAGGACACGCAAGAGCGGTGGGTTATCACGCGTGCCACGGATCATTACCCTGACGGGGCTGCAGAACCTCCGGGACACCGCGTCGTCCTGGCTGCAGCTAAGATTAATCGCTTTGGCTATGTTGCGACGATATCGGCGCAACGTAGCCTGATGATAACTAGCGACACGTTTCTGAGAGATAAGACGTTATGACATCGTGTCCACGCTCGGTTTTAGATATTTGTGCGAGTAATGACCTACGATCCATGAGCTAATTAATCGTTATAGTTATCCGTACAATTGAATACTATCGATTTTTGTTTTTCGAATCCGTCGATTTGCATTTCGAATCTGTGCATTAATTTTATAACTTTTTATTTATTTACATTCTGATTTAGATTTAAATTTGGACTTTAATATATCTCTCTCTGCCACTGAAAAAAATTTCTGGTTGAAAATGGAGGAATCAGAATTTTCTGGTCAAGTTTATTAGAATTCTAGTTAAGATATTCCGGAATTCTGGTTAATACAAATTGTATCCGGAATATCTTAATTAGAATTCTAATAAACTTGACCAGAAAATTCTGATTCGTCCATTTTCAACCAGAAATTTTTTCAATGTGTTTTTTCAATACAATAAATCTCAGAATAATGTGATTGTCATACGACAAATTCTTAACGAGTTTTTTGATATCTAATTAGTCTTGAATTGTATTTTAGTTTTCCTAACTTACTTCCTGGGGGGGGGGGGGGGGGAGGGGTAGCTACCCCCAGCGGTAACGAAACGTCGGTGCGTGGGGAGCGCAACCCACACAATGAATGGTATTCGCCCCAGGGCCGTACCAATATACACGTTCATCAACAATGTGGCCGGGCACCGGCTCTATCCACGCTATGCTAATATCAAGGACCCGTGTGCACACACAATGCCCGGCTCGTGTAATATTTGGTGACGTCAATAACCCAAAATAAATACCCTTTTGTACCGTACTTCGGGTGCTCCCGGCGCTGCCGCTGTTCCACCTGAAACCACGCGCTCCCGTTTCGTGGTTGGACGCGTGTCGCTCACGTCTTCTAGCTCGTCAAGACTCTTGAACGGGTATTAGCATCTTCGGTATAGACTGAGAAATGCGGAGAGACTATGCGTCAATGACTAAATGTTATATAAAAGTTGATGTCTTTAAACATTAAGAATGCAGGAGAATTTTTGTTGTAATATGAAGAATTAAAAATTTTAATGCAACAATTATTTTGATCGAAAAGATTTATCATTTTGTGTGAAAGTAAAGAAAGGATTGCGTGTGATCTAGTGAAAGTCCGTCGCTGTCGTCAGTTTCTCGCGAAACAAAGATTACCACAACGATCTCTCGTCTACGAGACGAAATCCGCAATAAAGAACACCTGGTCCTGCGGGTGGCGGATTCTTCGTGCGAGGGTCGACCTTTCCTGGTAGACGCGTGTCCACGCATCGTCACACCTGCTTACGCAAAGCCTCGTTCGCGCATGCCGCTTCCAGGTCTTCGTAGTTCGTCTCTTTTCGCTTCTCTCTTCTGAGATACGTTTCTTCATATCCGTCGTCGCAAGTCGTGTCGTCGCCACGTACTTCGTCACGGGCTAAATCTTTCCGGACGCTCTACGAAGGGAAACCATAAAAGTGTGAGGGCATGCTGAGAACGTAGCTTAAACGTGTTGCGCGTTAAATATTATATATGTCACGACCAGACTGCAGAAATTGGAATTTTTATATTCCTTTCACGACTGCTTGTCCTTCGACTGTTTTTTAGAGTCTTTATTGTCGAGATAATTCATGCAAACTATATGTTAATTAAAGTATGAAAATGATTAGTGTATAATTATATATTGTTTCTCGTAAAAAATATTAATGTAAAAGAATGACGTTACAGTTGCTATCAGAAAATAATTTTATTATTTTTACCATTTATTATTCTTACCTCTTCATATTCACATATTTTGGAAATGAAGTTACTTTGATGCATAAGATATAAGCCGATATTATATAATTGAGGTAGTACATACCGGCAGTACGGCGGTCTAAGCTCCATCTTCCTAATTGATCTTAATCGTCCTTCTAATTGAATACCGAATTCCTAAGCGCTAAGAGGATCACGTCTCGTTTTCTACAAGAAACTGCGTGATCTCGAGTACTAAGATCTTACCTTCGTCAGTGAATCTTCATCGATTTCTGGTTAGTTCCGCCGCACACGAGCTTCGTTCTACGGATCAACGAACCAGAGCGGACTCATTGGGACCGGGCTGAAGAATATTGTGTGGCTCGCGGCGGGGGTGAGTCCGTACCGCCCTTACCGGCTACCGGGCCTCCCGAATTTCGGTCCCACGCACCTGGGTACCTCGCGGCAAGAACCACGACGGGGAACTTTTGTCATGGTAATATCCTACCCTACCCTTCCACCCTACTTCGTCCCGTGCCACCGAGGTTACCTCTCGAGCCCGTCCCTTACCCTCCCCCGATCTATTCCCGTTGTGCTGAACGACCAGGTGTTCAGTCCTTATGCCTGGAGGAGTTCCTCGAGACCCTCCTGTCATCCGATCAGGGAGGGAGGGATTTTTCTCCTGACCCACGACTTCGACAGCGAAACGGGAACCTTGACAAAGAGGGAGGACCAGCGGAAGAGTTGGCTCGCGCCTATATATAGATGGGTATATTACCCTTGAGAGCTTGCTCATATGCTTACGCGTCTTATTGTCGATAGCATATGTTCCGTGCTTTATTAATTATTTGATTACTTAATTAAAAATATGAAATTCACGTATTGTTTTTATTTATATATGTTACAGATAAATTTACTATATTATGATACATGTAGCATAATTAATGAAAAGATAAACCGCTTATTTGTTACAATTACGGCAAGCTACGATCCAAAAATTATTTAATTGATCACAGAAAAAGAATACGGAAATATAAAGAAAAAAGTACACATAAAAAACCATTTTTATTCATCTATAATTAATTATTACATTAAAATTGCATGTTAAGAGATAATTTCTAAATTTTAATAATTTAAAACATTTTAACTCACATTTTCTGAAAAACTATATTTTTTAAATTGTGTCGTAAATGTGAGTGATATATATCTTTTATAATATCTATTCTATCAGTTACAATACAGGACATTGCAAATACCTAACAGTACGCGGATCTAGAAATTGCATCTCTCTGTACTTCAAATTATTAAAAAAAGGTATTGAAATTCTTCTCTCGTTACGTTGATATGGAACTATTGTAGCAATTGTAAGACGTAAGAGTGTCTGTCGTCATCTCTTTTGGAATGAAATTAGATAACGAGAAAAAATGTGAGGCATCCTGCTGTCAAGTAATATTAGGATCACAAGGTGCATATCAACGCACGCAACATATCGACGACGCGTTATCTCACCCGGAGGAACGCGCAACCTGTTGAAGAGTTGACGAGGACTCGTACATACGTGGAATCTCGACGACGAGCAAGGACGCGCGTGACAAGCGCGCACCGTGTCGCGAAAAGCGTTCTGTAACGGTAGTTTCCCGTGCGTCGATCTGTCGATACCTTTTCAACTTTTCGATTGGTAAGCATCGTCACGCTGCCAACACCTTTTCCGCTATCTGACTGCGTCGTCTCTGCCACGTCAAAGCGCCCCAATATCAGCACGATCACCTGTCGTCATCGTCTTTGCTACCGTAAACGATGCCGTTTTCACTACTGTGCAGAATTATAGCCGCTTATAAATGATTTGTGTATAAATTGACCACATTTTAATAAGGTCTTAAAAAATTTAGTATGATTTCTTTAAAGAAATTAGATGATTTTTAGTAAAAAAAAAAAAAAAAATATAATCTGTTCTTTAGTTTTCTTTTTAAACTGTACATACTTATATACATATAAATTACTGAATCAACTCTTTTAAAGGCTGTAATTTGTCTGTCATTTGAATCACGACAGTTTGATCAAATTAAGGCGAACAACCCTTTTGACAACCCTTCGACGTTTTACCTTACCCCACGATTCTTCCACTTCCGCCTTGTATTTGAATTCTCATCTTACAATCCTGAGCACAATTTTCGCTTGTTACAATTATTCACTCTTTTCCTCAAAAGGAATCAGACGTAACATGGTGCAATGGGATGAAAATTCGGGGAAGTAGCGATCTTCTTCATCATCTACGTCCAATTTGTTGGAATAATAGCTATTATTAGACGAAAATTGAAGGAAGACGATGGATAGTTGAGTGCAAAAATCATTTGTGATTCTTAATATCATTACTTTGAGAGAAACCATCTTGGAAAAAAATTATTATAACGAAAATTTGTTTCTAAATCTTTATTTTGCGTGATTATATACACAGTATATCGATGTACAATTCTAACGATACCATATCCCCTTGTTATTTGGTTGCCGGTAGTCATCGCGTCGCGTCGGCTCGGCTGTCTATGACGCGGAACATCGATCTTCGCATTTATACCGGTAGCATCTGGGGAACGGGCAGTCTTTAGGTGGAGTTAGCTGTAGGGCAGAGAGAAGGCAGGCATCACGGTAGCAGAGTTGGCTCCTACTGGCTCCTAATTGGGAGACCGGCAACTAACTCTCTTAATTACCGCCTCCACTTCCTCGCCTCTCCTCCGTCGGTCTTCGCTTCTCGTGGCACCTCCTCGTCCGTCTGTCTCCACCTCCTCTGACCTGCCGTCGTCCTTTCTGTCCTCCTTTCGCCCTTTCTTCGTTCGTCCTCGCGTTCCCTCTTTCGTTCCGTTTCTCGCCCTCTTTTCAGATTCAGGCCTGAAAGCTCTGAGAAAAGTTCCGTCGACTTAATTACACGGAATAATCCTCGGGGGTGCGAAGCCTGCCTGCCTGCCTGCCTGAGTCTACTTGCGCATTAAGAAATTTTCTAAAGCGTCACGAAAGCTTCTTTTTTCGGCTCGACTAATTTCGCCGCCTTCCTTACGTCACATGTTATATCGGTGACACTTGTGATATTACGTGAGAATAAAAGGATTTCGATCTTTCGCTTGCTACGCAGATTATCTTCCATTATTTTTTTCAAAGATATGATGCGTAACGATAGAAACGTGGGAACAAAATTTTTTTGAAGAAGTACGACGCGAAGTTTCTTGCATGCATCTGGGTCACACGAGACGTGTGAATTCCCTGTCACCAGAAGTCGTAAAGCTCTCTCGTTATCCGTCATTGTTGTAGAAAACGGAATGAAGTGCGACGAACGAACGGGAGCGTTGGCGTTGATCCTTGGATATCTCCAGGTGCCGTCGACATCTTCATCGGCGTTTCCAACAGCGGGAAGCCGACTGATTTTGCTTTGATTTCGGATCGCCCATAGAATCTAGATTCCTACTGTTACGAAAAAGCGCAAGGATCGCGCAGTAAGATTTCTGTTTTGTGTAGAGAATATAAATTCCGTTAGATGTTATCTGTACAATTTAGGCCATACATTTTGCCTCTTTGGTCGAAAGTTTTCAGCAATTTGTGGTATGCATTTGTTTTCACAATAAGGATGAAACATTAGGTCGAAGTAAAACATTAAGATTTGACGTAAAGTTACAGAGGAGTTTCAGATATTTGTACAGATACATATTGTATAGATGTATTTCTAAATGTAGGTAAAGAACTGTCTTTATCGTAGTACTCTCTCGAGTTTGGTCGATAGCACGAGAGTCTCTTCTATCCTCTCTAGAATCTCTTTTATCATGTACCTCCTCTCATTCTCTCCCACTCTCTTTCTCTCTCCCTCCGACCCCCGCCAGGAATCGACAATAGGCTGCAGTAGTTCTCATTTGATTAATAATCCGTCCACAATGAGCACTCTCAGTGGCTCTCAGTTGATTAACGAGAGAACGTGCCGATAGCCGTTCCGCGATCTATAATGAATGGCCGACAACCTCGTGATCTAGTCCGCTGAGAATCTGACGCGTTGAAATCGATGTAAAAATTCGCATCCTTCCAATTCGCCTTCGAGGTGATTTAAAAATTTGCGGTATAAAATGATGTACATGTACGTGTATATAATATTTCAGACTTTTAGAGATTATATCGTGTAGTGATTATATTACGAGTATGAATAAAAATGAGAATAAAATTGTGTCGACAAATTTCTTTAATGTAAGTTATATAAGATCGATAATGTTTTCAGTTTCCCATAGTGATTTGGATATCTCACGAATGATCAGGTCGGACATGACAGTACAGTCTTGCAGGAGTCGCGTTAGCTTTTATACGTCTATTATTAGGGGCGTCAGCAGTAAGATCATCTCTCTGGGCCGTAAACGTGTTAGCGAAGAATGCCACTTTCGTTTAAGCGGTCTACATAACAAAACCGTGGCAGATGGATAGCAATGGTGCGTGTGCCGGGGCTCGGATTTTAGGCAAACGAGGCAGTTACAGGCGTTTGCATAATTTAATATGCTGCAAACGAGTTCTCGCTACCTGTGTTTATGCAGCAATAAAATCTGAAAGGATCAGGTGCTTTGTCCTGGACCGCGCAGCGTTTTGTGCTTGACGTCGTTGACCCTGTCTTCCTCGCCATTACCAGCCGCGGGCGAAGCGCGCGCAACAAAGAGATCAGCTGTCAGATAAACAGCCAAGAGAAAATTTGTGTTGCCAATAAAGGCGGCGACGCGCATGCCTCGTTCCTTGCAAGCGACCGACTAGGAACGAGAGAAAGAAGGAGAGACGAGAGACGTAGAAAGGCGGATGTAGACAGAGAGAGAATTCGACACGAGAGATAATCCGTGCGAAAAAGCGATATCGTCTTGGGCAGTTATGGTCTTTAAATCAAGATGAATTACGCGCTTAACACTGTTTTACGCTTTTTACGCGTGACTCTTCACTCAGGCATAAGTTCGATTAAAATGCGTCCCGAGATGCGTATAATTACGGATATTTAAGAAAAATGTATTTATCAATCTTTTCCGTGCGGCAGTAATCGTGATACTCTGACACATCGAGTATTGTTTTGTACGGAGAGACGAATCTTGCCCCTCTTTCTCCCCGATCTAAAATGGCGGAGCGTATCCTATGTCGTGGGAACCTTTTGCCAACTGGAGCACGACTGGGTCTGAGGGCTCGTCGGAATCCGAGCAGGTAGCCTCGCGCAGGGTCGTCGTAGGCTTGTGAGAAAAATCGTTTGGCTCGTCGGTAGATTTGCGATGGCGTCTCGTCTCGCCCATTCTCGGATTTGCTCCGAGAATACGAACCTTACTGCTTCTCGATATTCTGTACTTTTCGATAATACGCATCGAAAAATATTGTGATGTCGAAAATTTTATAGCAAGATGATTTCTTTAATGTCCTAGTTTTTGCTTTATTTTATCTTTTATCTATAATAGTATATTGTGCTTATCCTTTATAAGGATACGTGTACTTATACTTTATAAATTTGTCTTGGATTTCTTGTGATTATATGGTTGCCCCAGTGCTAATTAATGCAAATATTGCGCACATGATTGCGTAAAATTTCAGTAATGATAATACTAATAATAAAAGCGAACAGTAATTTTTGAGAAAAGGGAAAAATTTATTTAAAATCAGTAAATATTTTTCTGACGACATTTTTCGTATAAATGAAAGAGTTGTATCTTCGTGACAGTCTCTAGATGGGACAGTATTTCATAGAACTAAGCGCAAAATGAGCAAAATGAGAAAATACGTTCTTGTGTAAGTCGCTGCGTATTGAATACATATCTCTTGGGATGAAAGGAACAAGTAATTGACACTGTGATGTCTCATAATGCAACGATAGAAAAAAAGAATCAATAAGAATCAGTGTCGGAGAGATTAGTCCGTAAACAACGTGATAATCCCTCGATAGGTACAACGTGACTGCTGAATTTCGGAGGGAATATTGCCGACAATTTCGCGCGAGCTAGACAATAAATTGGTTTTGCGCGTCGGAACAATCGTTACGACAATTAACAGCGCCGTCACTAATTTCGACTAATTAACGCGAGGAGAAAAGTCCCGAAACACTGGCATCGCACGAGTATCGATGCACCACTAGTGACATTGCTCGTTAAAACGTCGACGTGGATGACTGAATCTATTTAATGGCTTCTAATTAATGGATACATCGTTTATTTGGAAGGACTTTGGTTTCAACGAAGCTCGAATTTGATTTTGCAATTTTTTCCTTATGCGTATAATTATTTCTTTATTGTATGTGTTAAGTACGTACATTATACATCGCGTAAATGACGAGAAAATTAATCACGACGTAGGAGCTGGAGGGAAATGCCTTAATTGATATCCGGTGATAATAGAACGGCAGAATGATGCGTTGAAATATTCGGTGGAAATTGAATATCGGCGACGAGAAATTATGCAATACACGGGGATGACCGGAGGAATCGGTTTTGCATACACAATCATGTTAATAAATACCACAGAGGCCGTTTCAGCGCTAATTAATGCAGATACGCACGTGATTATGTAGAATTTGCGTTATGTGACGCGCTGATGGTAATACTAATGCGGATCGTTTCTATATTTTGGCAGGTTAGTTGAAAGAAAACGGCTAATATTGCGGTAATGGACTCATTTGCAATTGACTACGTTATGTTTTGTGGCTGTCTTTGTTAGATAATTGAATCGCACAGCAGGAAATCGTATTGTAAATTATCCTCGCCAGCTTTTGTAAAATGATAATTATAGTATTTTGCGCGGAAATCACACATCTTAAAAACTGTTTTAATTGCTTTGAATAATTTTAATCACGCGCACACATATATTTACATAGGTATATTTATTTGTTTATTTGAAAGTTTTATGAAATTCTTTATTATTCAAAGGGAAAAGATGTATATATTATAGATTAAAGACCGGTTCTACACCTTCAGATGAACTATACGTATGATCATTTATCTAATGGACAAAAGAAAGAAAGAAAGAGAGAGAGTGTGTGTGCGTGTGAAAGAGAGAAGGAGGAAGAGAGATGGAATAACTCAGTCTTAACAAGAGAATTTTATATGCGAGTATTGAGAAGATCGGTCGATCTGATGTGTACGTGCTAGCTGGAGGTCGGAAATCAGCAGCGACATCGAGAATTTCCGGTATGGGGATGGAAGAAGAGGAGAAGCATGAAGAAGGCAAAAGTAAAAGAGACGAGGAAAGAAATAGACGAAATGCAAATGTACCGCGCGAGGGTGGCAGCATCGGTTGCGGTGGGGGTGGCATAGGGGGAGAGGATGCTTAAATTTCCGATATTTTAACCGCGCGGCTTACTCGTGCAACAAGTCCTTTCTCCTCGGTTGCCTCTGAAAGCGCGCGCCTAAGTAATTTCGGTTACGCCATCATCCGGGCTCGTGGCTTCTGCGTACGCGCGCCATTGCTGTTTCTCCGGTTCCTTTGGTATTTAAGATCCTCCTTTTTTTTTTAAATCTTTAATACATTCCGCTCTAATCTGTCCTAGATAGTTGTATTCTTTCCTTTCGGGCTAAGTAATGGTTATTCTTAATCTTTGGTTACACCCATTGTCTGCATTCATGGCGCTTAGACGGAATGCACTCATTTTTTTTCACAATGTATTGAAAACAAAACAGTTGTCTACTAAAATTTATCTACAAAACAATTGTCTACTAAATGTATCTATTAAAAAGAATGTACTAATAAAATTTTCGAGAAAACTTGATAACCTTTGATTTTTTGAAATACTTGATTATTATTATTCTTGTTAATGAATTATTTTTTAAAATGTAACTTTCTCGTATAATTCATTTCTTAGAATGTTTCTTCTTTTTGCGAAATCATAATTTTTTAAATGATTCTGTTATTATTGTATGTGATGAGTACAAATATTATTATTCTATAATATAACATGAATACTGTTGTTGATGTATAAGTTTCCGCACAGTAAACATGTGAAAGATAATTATGGTTATAAATATTAATTTAAAAAATTAAATTAATTATGTGTTACTTTATTTATATTTATATATGTGTATTAAAGTTTGTCATATATAATACTAATCACGTACATTTTCTGGCCATATATATTCCTTACTTTTTCTATCAAGCTGTTAAAAAATATTTTAATAAGTAATATCTTTTATGAAAATTTGAAATATTAAAAATATTTTTATACATATAATTATATTAAAACGAATTTAATACATTTAAGCGATATTATATTATAATATAATGACATTTGCTAATAAACAAGTATTATTTAAACACAATATTGCTTAAACATAATGTACTAAATTCCATTTAATATAATTATGAAGATATTTTTATAGCTACTAATAGCATGACCTTACACATAGAAATTTTTATCGACATTTATTACTTTGACTAGTTTGCTGATTATTAAATTTAATTTTCATGCATAGAGCTGTTTGATGCAACTGTATTTTATATATACGTAGAATCTCGTGATCGCGCATGACGGTCTCGTAATTTGCTATAATCATAAGGTTCGCGCTGAAGAACGGTTTCCGACAAGGAGGCCGTGCGGCTGTGAGGCGTGAACTTCTCGACGATGCATTCTACCAAGTGGGAATACCGTGGACTTGGTTTTTTTTTCTCCGTCGACCACCTCCTTTCTTCCCCTCGCACCGTAAACTCGTGCACTTCGTCGGATGGATTCGTCGCGGTTGCATTAGCGAAATAACTTGCCGCGCCGCGACGCGCCGGACACGTATTCACTTCGCGGTTCTCTCGAACGATCTTTTCTTCGTCCGGACGTGACTGGTCCTGCAAGTTTCGACACGCGCCTTCCTCCACGAACAAATGTGGAGTAGGAGACATTTTACCCTTTGATGCGTGGCTTGACGTATGCGCGACAGATTTAACATCTGAATGTAATTAGAATTCTATGAAGGTATAATTACATATTGAAATGTATTAAAAAGTAACAAGTTATAATTAAATTACGAAAGGTAAAATATATTTCGAGAGAATTATAAATATTTTCTGTTTGTCTTATCGAAAAAAGTCTTGCTGTTACTTTAGAAGCAGAATGTTGTGATCTTGAAAGTAATCTTCGAATTACATAAGTTTCAAAATTTGATTCTAATTTGAAATAAAATAAATGTCTTTTTTTGCATTTTCTTATACGCGCGAAGTTTCGATAATATACTTTGATACGTTGCAAAGGTAGATTCTACGTTTCTAAAAATACTTTATATTTCTAGAAGTACATCAATGTAAGATTATGGAATTTGCGTACGGCAAATTCATTCCGAGAAGTTTCCAGTAATCCGATAAAACACGCAAGATTACATGACCTCTTGACCGATCGTAATTATCCTTAAACATCGCATCATAACTGCATCGTTTCCTTTTTACGGAAATGATCGCTTCTATGAACCTCGTGATCGCTTCTATGAACGCATATATACGGGAGAATCTTGAGAAAGAAAGAGAGAGAGAGAGCGAATGACGGTCGAGAACTTTGCCGAGAATTCGCGAAACTTGAGTTTTCGAAGAATAATTCAAGTGTACAAGTTGGTGATCGAAGTTGAACACGCGGAAAAATGATGCAAAAATACACTTAGCTTTCGCTCGTATTTGACAAGGAAATAATGGGGAAATATATGTATATATTGCGTCAAATAATATTTTATTGTAAGTTTTCAAGTAATATATATAGGATATAACCGACATAGGTATATTTTAATGAAATCTTAGATATTTTTCGTACGAATTGCAAAATATTCTAATTGAATCAGAATTCTACGTCTCAGTAGTGATGCAGATTATTTTCATTATAGAACATTGAGGATTATGAACTATATTTTTGATATTGAACTATATTTCTATTAAAAATAATAATCGAGGCATTATGTCCTAATTACGCCTTACGTTTGCTCGCAGTCATCAAAATAACGACGAATTATCTTTGATACCCACGGTTGATTCCATCGCGGCGTTAATTCACCGTGGTAATCGATCTTGGGCTATCTTTGAGACGGGCGGGTACTGTTGGTAAAGTGATCGGATATGCTGACCAAAATCTGCAACAGCGATAGCAAACGTTTGCCGTTGCCAATCAAGCTCACATAATGTAGCCTCGTCTACCGTACGGTCAAACAGCCTATGGGGATTTCATGGTACGCCGTGGCGCGCATACCAATCCGCGTACGCGTGTTTTAAGTGTATGTGTGCGATACAAATACATACAAAGCGGCGAAGTTGTGTCTGTACGCTCATGCACGTTCATCGCCGGTGCCAATACATGCACACGTGTGTACGTAGGTCCAATATTTTGCCAGGGCAGGCTACGTTTGGCATACGCTCGATATACCGCGGCGCAGATTGGATTTGAAGTTTATAGGGCGGAAATTCTTCGGGGACCGGCCTATCCCGAGGGACGAGGCTACGCAAACTTTGCGCGGGGTGGCCAGCAAAAATGACCGCGTGGAAATGGAATTAAATGCCGTCAATTGTGTCATTTATTTTTAAAAGTGCCGTAAGCTAATTTTGAAGGATCCACTCTGATATTTTACTCTAATATGTGATATTACCTCGCATTTAATCTGCTCAACGAACTAATCAGGTGAGCTCAATAGATTAATTAGTATTTTGATATTAATTTAAAAATTAGGTAAGGATTAAAAAATTAGATTAGAATTAAATGTTTAAATTTAGTTAAAATATTTTTACGTATAACCTCTTTATTAGAACGTTGAGAAAAGTTCAACCTTTGCACACGACTCCTGTGCTACTTTTATACCGGTTTAAATTTTGCAATGTCCTGGTTTGCATGGCATTTTCGTGTAACAGTTTGATCGACATACTTTAATCGAGCGTCATAATCCACGCGTGATTTCGTTACGTTCACGAGCGACCCAGTCGAGCAGGTCGGGCCTTTTTAGTAACGCGACGACATTAGAGGCCGCTAATATTTCACCCAATTATTCGACGCTTAGGCCAGGAATCCCGTCTTCGGCACGTCAAGGACTCCGGACCGGGCGGTCGTAAGAAAAAGCAGTGAAGAAACACAACAAGACAAGAAGGGGGGGGGAAAAAGAAAAGGCAAGAGAGAAAAAGAGGAGAACCGCGATGACGACGAACCACCACCAACGCGTCTCGGCGAGAGGCGGGGGCGACGAATTAGAGATGCAGAGCCACGTTCGCGGTCATCGGGGATATTAAGCTGAATCCCTTAGCTTGATGGATGAAACGGGAGTTACGTTAGTATCCAGTATCCGGCGGTGTCCGTGCCCGTGCATCATCAATAACTCTCCTGACTCTTTCACCTTGGCCTCTCTTCTCGCCTCGTCTCGCCTTGCCTTGCCTCGCCTTGCCTCATTTCGCCTAGCTTCACGCATGTATGTTCCTCTTCTCGCGGCGGAGAGAGGAACTTGGTGCCTTCGTTCGTCGACTCGTCGAATCATCGAACGCGGTTACAATTCGCGAAACTGAATGAATACGTAATCTTTTGCGAAATGTCGTTTTAATATCAATTGTTTTCTGAAAAATTTATACAAACCCCTATTCTCCGTTCTTACGCGGAAAGTATCACGACTTCTTCGAATAGGAGTTACCCGTGTTTTCGTAAATCACAAGCGCTGCAGCGAGCGAAATTTACGAAGCTGGAGGACGCCCGGAAACGGTCGGAAAATCGGGCGAAAACAAAACAGAGCCGCGTGCGGAGACGCGAATGAACGGCCTCGTTCCCGGGTGTTCTCCCGAATGATTTCGAGAACGGGCGTATGCACATGGCACAGCGGTATAATTACGGATCGTATGTATCAGACACGCAATCAAGAATGAATTATCGCGGAACCACGCCTCCTGCCAGCGCTCAACCGGGCACAACAATGCCGGCGCATCACGAGCAGCGACCCGGCTGTCGATGATGTGTGCTAATAGTCCCCTGTGGCTTTCGCTCACAGTATCCAGGTCTCGTGACACGCTTTTTCTTTCTCTCTCGTGGATTTGCGCCTCCTAGTGTTACCGAGAATCCACGGGCCGCGAATCTCATCGTCGCCGGTGAAAATTAACGCCAGCACGAAAATCATATTTCGCACATTCAATGGGAACTTCGCGTGAGTGACTCGCTCTTTGTGAAAGTTTTAAGGTACTTAATAACAATGATAACAATAATAATTATTATAATCATATTGTTAGTTCTCCTACATACTTAATGATGACGATATTAGTTTGTTACGTGATTAAATTTGCACCATCGTGACATAATACGCTTTTATTTAGTATTAGGCCGTTTTAATATCCATAATTTAATTTATTAACGTATCATGATTTAATAAAGCCACTTCATAATGTACTAAATGCCTTGAATTTTGCATGTCGAGTGCGCGCTGCGATTTTGACGTAACGCATGGTCGAACAAACGCTTGTACATGAAATATAATCTCATTTAACGCACGGTTGTCACAATATAGGACGATGAGCCTGTCCTGTCTTAACAACTATGCAACTGTGCGAGCAGTGTGCAGAACGTTGTACATTTTTCCTGAAGAGATAAACGAGTGAATGAGTGAGAGATTTTAGTTAAATTTAATGATATATAATGCGAATGTAATTAATTGATAATTTTTTATTATACACATGTATACGTGTTTTAGAAGATTTGATATCAGAATAAGAGACTTTGTATTCATAATTCTACACAATAATGAAGAGCCATGTTATTTTAAGAGTGTAAGAACAAAGATCCACGTTAATATAAATTTATTAAAAGAATCATCCGATACTTTTTTAAAAATTTTAAATTATATGCGATAATATATTCAATAGCTGTAAATATCGGTGTAACCCGACATAAATTCGAATTTATCATTGCATTTTGAATCCTTCATCATATCGTCATCGTGAGATATTTCTACAATAGTTTGAAAGGAATGATATGAATTTCGTGGTAACCAAAGAGCTCGAATAATCAATTTTGTTCATCCTCTTTCGCTACATCCCACCACCCATCCTTGTCGCAGCTTTTTTTCCCCCCATCATCTGGAACGTTGCCGGATGACCCATGGCAGTCTCGACCCATAAAAGCCGAAATAACTCTCGGACCGGACCCCCTTCGACTCGACGGCGGACAATATCGAAGAAGAGGAAGAAGGTCGGGGGTGCACGGGGGTGTGCCGACAACGTAGAGGAATCAGAGGGGGTGGTAGAGGGCTCCTGTAATAAATTCGCAATTTCCTTATTACGGGTAATGCTCCGGTCGGTGGGTGCGCTCGCATAAATATCCCGAGTTCCGGTGATCCCGTGACTTCCGGTCAGCCGCAATGACTTACGCTGGGTCGCGACGGACGAAGGAGGGTGAGGAAGAAGAGGCGAGGGGGCAGAGAATCGCTCGGTCGCCGGCCAACGAGCCAACCATTCACCTCGACCATCCCCCGCGCTGGCTAAAGTTCCGTGTGCTCGTTCGCGAAAGAGGGCGACGCTCGCGATGGAATTTGTCCCCAGCCTCGGTTCCGCCCTCGGATGACCACTGATAAATTTAGTAGACTTCTCTCTTTCTAGTACGGCTCGGTTTCCTCTGTCATACTCGCTCGTATCCGGTTGTGCGCGCGCGCTCCTCATTTTCCGCAGCTACCCCGTCCTTCACCTTTGTCCCTTTCCCATTCTGTCCTCGCCATTTTGTCGAAACAGCGGGCTTTAGACGATTTTACACGATTTGAATATTATCGATGGATATCCAAAACATAGATAAATACCGTGTTCTATGTGTAAAACTTTTTCGTCTTGCTCTCTCTCTCTCTCGCTGAATTTTTCTAATATAAGCCTTTTTTATTATACACAAGAGAGTCTATTATAAATTTGTCAAGTAATTTTATTATTTTTTAACGAGAATAATATTATTATTAGTAATATTATTATTTATTAGCGAGATCCGAGTTCGACTCCCGGCCGAGAGAGGTAATATTTTTCGCCAGTGAAAAATTAATTATTTACGGTTTTTAATATAATAGGTTATTCAACATTAGTAAGATCGATATAAGATGCGTAAACAGCGTAAATAATTATTAAATTGTTAATCAATTTAACTTGTGATATTACTGCGGTAGTTTATTAGTGTTGCGTTTCAAGTCTGAAAAAATTTCGGCGCGCAATCGAAAAATTACATTTATAGTATATAAATTCACACACAATTATTTAGAAGCACTCGTGATCCAGCATAGACCGCGGTGGCATTGTCCCATTCGGTTTGAAATTTAGCGGTCCAATAAGAATTGATATTATTTTATTTAAAAAAATTGTGTCTGGCGCAGCATCAAGATATTAAAAAAAATGATAACAGCAATTAATCATGTAAAGGATAAAATATTCATTTGATATCTATGTTCGATTATAAATGATGTGAAAACGATGTGGCTGCTGAATGCGACAGCGCCATTAAATTATTCCAAGCAACTCGGTGAGTGTTGTTTCATAAAACGCGGATATATTCGTGTACGCGTATCTCTCCTCTATGTGCCAACGATATTGAGATTCCGCCGTGCCGCAATCTGTTTCGTTTATCGCGGTCGTCTTCTCGGTCGCGAAATCGGGGATCGTTTTGCCCTTGAAAGACACGACATTTTCCGGCCTTTCATTCTTAAGTATCCGGTAAAATGACTTTTTTTCTCCGCGAGATCCCGGCCGTTAACCCGCGCCGGGGACGGTGTCGGAGAAAGCGCGTCTTACGCTCCAATAAAACAAGCAATATCGCGATGTCCCGTGCGCCCAAAGGGGGGTCTTGTTGAGGTTATCCTGCTGCCTGGGGTTCGAGGGGACTCGCGAGAGGAAGAGAGAAAGAAAGAAACTGAAAGTGAGAGAGAGAGAGAGCAGCGTATATTGCTCTCGGATCATCGCGCCTGCATCGCATTAACGGGGATGATATCACCCTTTTGCACACCCACGTGGACGCGCGCGTGCGCGCATATTCTTCTTTATACAATACGGACTGAGAGCGATGACGTACGGAACGCGTACGCACTACGTGGCCGACTTCCGTTCAATGGGACCTCTTTGTGTCGCCGTCGAAATGCGGACTTAAAAAGGCTGCATTCTTGAAAGGTGAAATAAAGGTGAGATATACTCGTGTTCCGGATGCGGTGTGTCATACTATAACCTGATTATAGTATTCGTAATCCGGACAGTTACTTCGTTATTTATGGTATAGATTATTATTGCGTTAAATATAATTGACATAAGAATTCAGTGAGTGTTTGTCGATAACGACTATAAAGAACTTGAACGATTATTAAGACTTAAATGTATAAAGAGCGGAACCTGTGAGCAATAATAAAAAAAATGAAATTGAAGCCAATTTGCGCGCGTCAGTGAGTATTTTTTTATTTAAAATTCAATTCATATAATGTGTTTTGATTTTATTCATTCATTATTGAAATTAAAAGTATTAGGTAAAGTTAAAAGTGAACTTTTTAAAGACTTACCTATAATATAAGATAAATATATCGTTCAAGGGTTCTTCTTTGATGATGGTGGAATCGAAAGTTGTAACAATAAGTAAAGTCGCGCGAGGGAAATTGACAAAAAGTCTGATCGAACGATTTTGATCAGACTTATTATTCATCACGAGCTGAATACCGTTGGAAACAGTTGGGACACGTTGTCGCGACGCGTCTCATTAAAGGATCCTGTCGTGCAATCTATCTATATGCGTTCCGCGAAGCGATAAATGCCATCGACACACGGGGACAATCGCGTTGACGTACCACAAGCATTGATACCTTCGGGGGTTGGTTGCCAGGAAGGAAGGAAAGCGGACTGGAGAGCGACGTGGCGGGCGTAGCGATAAAGGCCCGATCACGCGTGTAACGCGCGGATTATTAATCGCGGAATAATTTGACGCCCCGGCGACAGAGCTGGTGCGGCGACGCGTTCTATATGCGCCCTTCTCTACATCTCCTCCTTCGTCGCTTCGTCCTTCTTCGTCGACCTTCCGCATCGGCTGATGTCGTGCCGAGTTATCGGCCTCGCAGATTTGCGCTAATGTGTCTTCCGATAGTTCATAACGTCGGAATGACGCGAGGAGGAGACCCCGAGAATCCCCCTTTCTCGTCATCGTCGTCAATTCACAGTACCGTAAACTCGTAAAGTTATCCCGCCGTACTTAAAATCCTTCCAGGATCTCGACACTTTGTTATTCGCAAAATCCTTAATATTTTGGGAATGGACCAATGAATACTTGACGATTTTTTCATCAAAGTATTTCTTGAATTTTATATCATATTAATAGATTATTAAGCTAGTTAAGTTATTTATCTGTCACTTGCATTTTTAATAAGTAACTATTAATGATCGATGGATTAACCATCGTTTACAGTCATCTGTGATAGATGAATGAATTAATTAGCAATTGACTCTTGACATCGAGTTGTTAAGTCTCTGCACGGCATTTGGCGCGATATTACTATTATTAAACATTTAGTAGTATCGGTGAATAGCGTATACAGCTCTCTTGTAAGAGATAGTCGAGTCTCATAGAGATTTTCTGCGCGAAACGAGTTACGTCACGGTATAATCGCGCCTTTGAAAAACGCGAACTTTGGTCCCGCGGACTGTTCGTCGAACGTTGAAACGTTTAGAACGGAGGAAAAGGTCCGACGATTGGCCGAAATGGTGGCCCCGAGAAATCCCGTAATACGAGCGCGCGGAGCAAGCGGGCGAGTAAGCCGGCGAGAGCGTGGAGTAGCTTATGTTTAATGGAAGCTTTCTCTCATCGTCTTTTCGCATCTTCTTCCCGCTCCTCTCTCGCGTACCCGCGAGGCGTTGTTGGTGGCAACGACGTTGACGCGAGATGGTGGTGGTTGTAGCGGTGGACACGTCATTTATCTTTCACCCTACTACCCACCACCTCCCTGAGCCCGCGTGTCCGCGTTCTCTACCTCTCTTCACCTCCTACCTCCTACAGCAGCTTCACCGCGTGGCGCCATCTTGGGCACTCCCACTATCTCCTCCTCTTCGTCCCTCTTTCCTTCTTTCCCGCTCAGGCTCCGTCGTCGTCTCGATCGTGAGAGGAAACCGGGACTCGCTTCCCCCTTTCCTCATCCTCCGCCTCTGTTTCTCTTTGTTTCTCCTATTTTTCGTCTCCTTCCTCAGCGCCTCCATTCTGCTCTCCCGCTCTATCCGCCCACATCTCTCTTTATTTCTCTTTCTCCTTTATCCTCTTCTTCCATTACTTCTCCTCCGTCTTCTTAACCGTCTAGAATATTTTGGTAATTATTCCGGCAGATTCCACGTCTGTTTTTTTTTTTATCTCAAATTGTAATATTTTATGTTCATATTATTCGCGTTTTTCCTTTCGTTAGTATCTTCATTCCAACATCGACAAACGCAGTGAATCCAATTGTGAAAAGTTGATTGAAACGAATATGTCGCGACGGTTTTCTCCTTCTACTTAATAGCGTTTGATTACAGGTCAATTAAGGGGACGTGAACATATAAATAGAGATAGCTGATTAATGCTACTGCGGCTATCTATAGATATTAAATCCTAAAGTTTGAATGTATGTAATTGCTCGTAATTAATATATAATTTTCTATCCGAATTGCGCGTATTGAGATCGTGTTAATGATCGTGTGTGATACTAATTGTGTGATACCACTATCCGAATATTCGAATATTAAATGATAGTTGCTTAGAGTACGATTACAAAAATCAACTTTCAGAAAAAGTATACATCATCTTCGATCTTCTGTAAAATCGTTAATACGTACGTAATCGTAGTCTCGAAATCTGTAAGATACAATTTAAAAATTTCGTATTGAAGTATCTCTAAAGATCGTTAAAAGCACCATCGACTGGATACGGCCGCTTCAACGTGCAATTATAGGACGTCCTCTTCCCTTTTTCTTTTTTTTTCGTTTTTTAATCGGCTTGGAACACGAGGTTACCGTTAATTACGAGCGTGCAGGCACAGAGAGCACTACGAATTTCGAATTACCCGTGGATAGGCTTTGTTCTTCGCTTTGCCATTGTGGCGCTCTCCCCAATCCACATCGGCACCAACCCTACCGTCACCATCGCCCCAACCACCCCCGACGACGGCAGCTTCAAAACCATCCGCTACCTACCGGCAAGCGGGACGCAAACGAACTTTCGGTGACCATTGTCGATCGCACGGATCCGATGCATGGTTTTTTATTTTCATGCGTTACACGCATTCGCGGCATACATCTATGCGGTAGGATTAAATGACGATTGTGTTATGATCGTTAACAAGTATCGAATATGCGGGATTACGATTAACTCGCACAAACTATTCCATTCTATCGAATAGGTACGAAATGTAAGGCGAATTTTTTTTATATATATTTAAATATATTTAAATATTTAAAATTAATTTTTTTATTATTATTACAATAATATAAATTTATTTACATTATCCAACTTGTTGTAAATAAGCCTGAAAAAGTAATATAAGCATTTTGCACGTACAATGTTATGTTTGAATAATTGTCTAATCAAGTAAAGTACATATTTTTCAGTATAGAGGGAGTTTTTTCCGGTCTCTTTCCTTAAAAAAAGATAACGATTTGAAAGGTTCCATTATGTTAATTAAATCCATGGAAATTAAAATGAATTGTAGCAAATTTTGGTTTTTTATTATCTGTAAAATGACTCGCATTTGTTACACCATCGATTCTTAAGAATAAACTCAAATAATTTGCCAAGTTTTTGTTGCTTTTACAGACTGAAACAATTAGGTTTATCCGGTGTCATGCACGATTTATTTATGTTGCTGTAATGTAGACCACCAATACACTCTTCGACGTACCAATCAAGATTATAACACCTATAATACATAGCGCAGTTACAGGGATGAGGCATTGTATCGCCGTTTGTGCATGCGTAAGAACCTCCCTTCAAAATAGATTGCACAGATTCGGAGTTCGCGGTGCTCACGGCTCAAGATGCCAGGAAGGCGATGGCGATTATGTATATTCCTATACCGGACAAAAATTATATCGTCAAAATAATAATCGCGATGCGATAAAATCTAACTGACTTTTATTACATCCGAATCAATTTCGGGTATTTATATTGGATTGAGTTAAAAATTTCCCGCTCATAGCGTGTGTATAAAGAAATATGTATAGACTATATTATTTTAATCGATAGGTTTGTTATAAAAGTTCTAAATATTTTTCAACACTCACCCTTCATCGCTTATTTTTTGATTAACTCAAATTTAAGAAACGTTCGCCTATTAATATCTTTTCGATTTGTTTAAATATGTGACTGGGCTAAATTTTCAGACTGATCGGCTCTTATAAATATCACGTTATCACGAAGCACGGATTATATTTTAGATTATATTTATCGAAGATATATCTTTTATCGAAAGAAAGATTAATATAGTCACGATATTTCATAGAAAAATTGTTACCATAGAATATGTTTGCTTTTAGACCATAAACAATGAACAATCTTTATGCAATTAGATCCATTAACATTGATTGTTAATCAATTGTTAAGTTCATGAAGTCATGAAATGATGCAAAATATTTGGACTAAAAACATTAAACTTTTATAACACTGCCCTAAATTTAATTTTATTTCAATCAAGCATATAACTTATCGATAAAATATTTGTGATAAATTAATGAGCCGTGCAAGGTAAAGTATGTTTTTCTTGCTGAAGGTTTTTTCTTCTGTCTTTCTTTTTCTTGTCTTTTAAAAAATTGACGACTTTCGGGGAAAATCACTCTGTATTAATTAGATCTGCGGAAATCAAAATAAGTACGAGTACATCTCCGATGTATGTACATCCGACGAACGATGATGATGCAATGAAGATTTTCTTACGTCTTAAAGTAATTATCCGCGGAAAATTGATGGACTTATCTTGTGCCTGTGGATATATTTATAATATCGACTCAACTGTCGACGAAACCTATCGCGACCCGACGGCAATTACCCGCGCTTTTGTCCGATCTGACGTAGCAGCGGAATCGACTGCTATGGTATCAGGGAGCGGACCTCGACGAATCTACCGAGTTTTCCGAGTCCGAGCACGTAGCCCAGGGCCCTCTCGTGGAATATTAGCTTGGTAGCGGATTCGAGCCCGCATAGGGTCGAGCTTGCGAACGACAGACGTGCATACCGTATTAAGCCCGCGGGGACTTTGCCCGACTACATGCACGACGCGTACCGAGCCCACGTAGCTATACGCAGGGTGTGTATATCGGAGACACTCAACCGCAATTCCTGCGAAGAGCGCGACCGCCAGAATATAACCCCGAAAAAACGGCGATTACGTCAGTGCTGAAAGATAGATAGCTCTCGAGTTTTACTAGAGCTGTTAAAGATTTCGAGCTTTAACAGTATCGTCATATGGCACCATTTTTTTTATATATTAAGTAATTTTGGAATTATCTGCTTGAGAAATTCATCAACGAGTAAATTTTTTTTTCGAGAACGTGTGTTGGAGTAAAGTTTGTAAATTACTATTCTCCAAACGTAAAAGTCCTTTACAAAGTGCGTGATTTTTTTTTTTGGAATACTGTATATATGCGCTTCGATGGCAACGAAGGTACGTACGAGCACACGTACGTAAAATTGTCCGCGCGACGCTTCCGCATATCGGTACGCGCTTGGCAAATACTTCGGTATTCATGAATCCTGGTATTCGCCCACGGGATATGTACGCTTGGTCTGTCAGAGGTTCAGTCGGTCCAGGCGGGAAACTCTGGACGTTCCCACTCGAGAACCAATTCTTTTTCCATACAGTACTAGTTCATAAAGTTTCAAATATATAAATCTAAGATTACAAGAAAAAAAGTAAAAAAATATATATATATTTACAAAATTTCTGTGCAAAGGAAGAATGGCATTTTAAGCATCTGCCTTGTTACTTTTTGTATCTGTGATTGTGTCTGATGGTTGTGTGTTTTCCCCTCTCGCCACGACTATGACAATTCCTCGGGAAATATGTAAAGCAAAACGTCGGCGATTTGCTCCGCTCTCTTTCCTCGCGGCGTTTCGCGCCTTCGTTCTCGTCTGGGGAGACACACCCAGGGATCTCCCCGGCAGGAGACTAACGTACATCCACGCTGGATTTACGCGCGATATATTTGTTTTAAAGTCCCGGATTCTACATCCGCAGTTCATCCCTTCGGCAGTATGACTTTGCCGTTTTCGTCCCGGCTCTACTCTGCTGTCGTCCCTTTTTCTCATAGATCTGCTGTTCCTCTTCCTCGTCGTCATGTATTTATGAGGGCGGGATGGTAAAAAGGGGGGAACACACGAGCAGGAGTTATGGCCCGAATAAGTGCTCTCGACCTGAAACAGAGGTTCTCAGTGGAAGACGGAAGTAGTATTAGAGTTTTATAAAAAATGAAGAAAGAAAGAAAGAAAGAGAATAAAATTGAAAGGAGAAATAAAAAATGTTCTTGAAACATTGAAAGAAGGTGGTTGGAAATAAGAAAGGCACATTATGCACTATTTCAAAATAATACTTATGTTTACTTTCGTCTTTCTATTTATTTCAGAAAGATAACAAGCGAGAACGTGTCGTTGGATTTTTCGGCGATATTTGGATATCTCATGATTTTTCATGTACCTGTCGAACGTGATCCCCTCGGTTCGTTTGAAAGGTGCACGTGGTTTCGAGAACTCAGCTGAATTGATCGCGTGTTTAATCCATCCGGTTAAATGTTCACGGGGTCATGATAGGACTTCGCGATTGCCTTTGATGTCGATCGTCAGAGTACGAAAAGCCGCCATTGTCGAGATTGTTGGCGAAGCTCGTGCCAAGGTAGCATAGAGGGGTGGAAAAGGCGCCGCTAAGGTATGGGCATGGCTTCGCGACAGTTTCGGCGTTCATTAAGCGCGAAGAGACACCGGCGCGCGCGAGATGAGGGGCGCCATTGAAAACCGACTTACACGAGCCATGGCTTCGCTATGTCATTATTTCGAGCAACGGGAAACGTTACGAGAGGAAGAGCCGGGAGATTTATTGCGTTTCGCGTTGCGAGCTCCGCGAAGAATGTACGACTGTGGAAAGCAGCTGGCGTCTCGCGGCGCTCGTGCGAGCAAGCGGAGTAATATCGACAGTTGAATGGCTGATGTGAGCGGAAACGCCCCTGCGTCGGAAACGCGTTTTTTGAGGTGTTTGAAGCGGGAGATCTGGCAATGAATCCTGAAATTCAGCAAAACGCGTAAGATCTAGTAACTTACGTGATAAAAAAGCTAAAATTATAGCCTATATTTACTTTGATTAATTAACGAGATATTTAAATACAAATGAAATTGCAAATGTTGATTATGTTGTAAATATTCAATAGAAAAAAAAATAGATCATAATTATTTGTCCGAGAATGAAAAAACTGTAATTTTCAAAAATTATATCACAGTTTCTTGTATATATAATCACGTCGAAGAACGTCGAAGACATGTACCTCAAGAAATACCTTTCTTACTACAAAGTGAAGTCGCAGAGAGAAGAAAAATTAAGTAGAAGCGACATTGCTGGCCGTATTGTCGGCATTGGCCAATTACCTTCCTTTTCCGTTGCGCTCTTTCCTTATCATTCGAATTTTCTGTCTAACCGTAGATACAGGTGGAGATGTACGGGGGAGAGGAAAGTAGAGGAGGTCGCTAAGGGACAGGGAAATGGATGAGGAATAAAGTTCGCTCGCTTCGCCTCTCGTTTACTTGCCAGTACTTATTCGCTTTGCCCGTCGAGCGTCGTCTCCTCATTCAGCCAAAGTCTAATTAAAGTGCAGCTGCAAGTTAAATTAAAACACGATAATGTTGCCGTGAGAGAGGGAGAGAGAAAGAGGGGACGAGGGGATTTACCTGCTGTCGTGCACCCTTTCCTTCTTCTTCTTTCTCCGGTGACCGAACTTAAGCAGTTGCGTTCCAATCGTCCCGCACCATTTACGAGCTGCTCGAAGGAGTTTGGCCACCGAGTTGTTAAACACTCGACTTTCGAGCGTACCGCTTTGCACGTGCACCCTTGTGTTTCTCTCGTGTATATAAATTACGGCTTCGAAAGAAACTAATTGCACAATATTCATGAATGTTATAGCTGACGTCTTTCGAATAAGAAAAAAGTTTAATCCAAGAAGCGCTTTGACATTCAAGAAAATAAGTCATATATTTTCCAATGTTTATCGTAGATTCACCGCTATTAATTATATTAAATCATTTCTTTTAACTTCTACTGCAATCTCCAATGGGTATTTCTAATAATAGTACGATGACGTTAATGATCTTCAATAATGATAATATTATTCAGTAAAAACGAACAGTTTTTCAGTCATATGATGACTAACGGATATCGTATAAAATTATATGAAATGTAATTTTCTCCAAGATTCTTTCTTGATTCTAAGGACATATATCTTTAGAGGATATATCTAGATTCTCGATTCTTTTCATCAATAATCTGCGAGTTCGTCCAATCGGTTGTAGGGACATTGGACAGCTCGTGTATCACGTCGGGACAAGAAAAATCGTCGAAGGTTGACGATGTTCTGTGGGTGAGGAGGGAAGTAAATCGCTGGCAAGGTGGCAAGGAACGGGGTGCGTCGGAACTGACGGCATTGTGGTCGGAGATAGAGATGGCTATCGGGTCGCGCCGCGCGGTAATTGCCAGGAACTACGGGGGGAAATTAAAGCTGCCCCGGTCTTCCGGCAGTCCATTGTCGGGACTCGCGACACTGTTCCCGGTACCGTTCTATTTATCAGGAACGACCGCCGAATGGAGGGTTTCGGCTGATAGGCTCCGTGTCACTGTGTCACCGGAATCGAAATGCCGCCAGTATTCTGCCTTTTTGCGAGTCTCTTTAATTTTGTCTTTCACGATTTTACGCAAATATTTAGTATACACATTGAACTTTTCTTTATTTCTATAAGTATACATTTGGAGATTGAATGATAAGATTCGCGACTAAAGATTGTAAAAAGAGATTTTTATTAATAATTTTGATTTATTTTTTTACAATTTGCTCTGATGATGTGACACTCAGTATCTATATTTGCTGGTAATACGATTATACATATGCAAGCGATAATTGATATCTTTTGATTTATTTTGCTATAGAGATTATCAAATAAGATTATTTTTATCGTATGTTTTTTTATCTAAATTGCAAATGACAAAACAGTGATGTGAGTATTATGTGTATGGACATGATATATGTGTAAGTATTTATAGAAGAATTACAAGAATGACAGGGACGTTGCGAATAAATAATCATATATTTTATCACATTTATTTAAAATATCTTAGGAAACTAATCTACTCATACAAATATAATAATAATGATAATAATAATAAGAATATAATAATTTTATATTCTTATAATAATTTTATATTTTATAGTGTGCGTAAAGCAATTTGTTCTTTATGTTCGTCATTACTTTCAGTACTTAGTATTTTCTGAAATTGATGCACAAATATCTCCTTGACTTTTACATTTGGGTATTTGTATATTTTTCAAGAAAAAAAAGTAGGAGGAAAGTCTTATCTTTATACTTATCAAAGGAAAAACTTCAAAGCATCTTTCTTTTATATTCGTATATGTAAAGCAATCTGCAACTGCACTTGTGACACCATCTATTCTTCAGAATAAGCGTTGAATAGTTCGCCAGATTTTTGTTGTTTTTACAATACACTGAGAAAAAATGGTATTTTTAACTATTTTATGATAAAATAATTATGAGATTAGATGCTTCAATTTTATAATTACTGCCATAATGTTAATAATAATATTTCTAGTTTAACTGAATAATATATAACTGGCACTGAAAATGACTATAAATTATATTTATGATAATTGCAACAGTTGTTTCCTCTCAAGATCTAAATTTATATTATTTGAGATGTGGACAACCAGCTATATCCGGTGTTTGGCATATTTTTTGGATTGGGCTATAATGCAGACCACCCGTGCACTCCTCCCAAATCCACAAATTTTGTCCATTAATATTTCTACATGCGTGATATAAAGTGCAGGAACAATCATGAAATTTTGTGTCGCCCAATGGTTGACATCCCGGATTTATTACTTCGTCTGAACATTTTCCACCAGTTCTGTCACCAACGCATTTCTGACATGTGCGACTGAAGCATGTACCAGGTTGACAATTAATTGGCTCGGATTCCACACCATTTCGGCACTCTATGTACTGGCAATCGTTCTTTGGATTATTCATTTTCTCCGGCGGCGGAAATGTTCCATTTGGATACTGTATTGCGCAACTTGAGCAACCGGCCTGCCATGGCCAATCACAAACCTGCAGGCGTCTATTATAATGCAATCTCGTCTGTGGGTCTCCTTCGATCATCAAGGGACATTGTTGCTTGATAGCTCGTCCCAGATTACACTTGTAAAACAACGTGCAATCGTTTTCATGCGGGATGTTGGTTGTAGTGTTCCTGAAATTTGGTTGTGGCAATGGGCATTTTATAGGAATGCCATCCTCATAGAAGTCTTCCTCCAAAAAATCTTGATCGGAGTTCACGACGCTCACGGCCGAAGCTGCCAGGAAGGCGATGGCGACGTATATTCCTATATCGAAAAATCACATTTTCCAAATGTCAATCATGATATGAGTGAATCATAATTTAACAGATTTTTATTGCAATTGAATGAATGCGTTAGATATTTTTATATAAATTTGGATTGTTGAAAATTTTTCCAGCACATAGCGTGTCAATATGTATCGATCATTTTACTTTAATTGATGATTTTATATATATTATATAAAAAGATTTTTAATATTTTTAACACTTACCCTTCATCGTCTATCCTTTACTTAACTCGAACTAAGAAACGTATCGTTCGTCGTATTAACACCTCACCGATTCGTTTAAATATGTGACTGGCCAAATTCTGCTTTTATATCACATTATCCACCTTTCGCTATTTACGTTATCACAAAACGCAAGGACAGATTTTATCTATCAAAGATACTTATAATTTCCTCGCATTGTAAGAAAAGATTAGTCATATTATTCGGCAGAAAAATTTTTACGCCCAAACATTTGTTTTTTAGATCATGAATATTGAACAATCTGCTATTATAACTCAATGATAAATCGATAATTTATGAACTAACACAAAAACTTAGATTAAATTAAATTTTATATTACACACTGTCCTTATCGTGTAATTTGATTTCAATCAAATATAATTTATATTTATTATTGATAAAAGATATGTAGTAAGTTAATAAGGCATCAAGGTTCGAACTCCGATCAAGGTCAACCTTGAATATGATTTTAGATAACAATCATAAAAAGTTTTATCATTAAAGCTTTTTATATTAATATTAGAATTTTTAACGGTCGAAGTCTTAAAAATGGTAAGGAAAACAATGTGCGAAGATGTGCATAATTAATTTCTTCGGTTAAAAGATTTATTCAAATTTTAATTTAGAAATAAAAATATTCTAATTAATTATAATGATACCTATTAGGGGCAGATAAATTTAAATAAGTTTTTTAATAATACATATATTATATTCTGATTTAATTATTATATCATAATTATTAGATTATTACAATTTGCACATATTTAGATCTTGAATTTGATTAACTTTTACTTATTACTGAAACTTTAAAGTTTTCCATAAAATATTTGATTCTTTCATCTCAACATTACTAAGATACACGATTAATATTTATAATACATATGACGTATAAAACAAAATTAAAGAATTAATTTAAAAAATGCAATATCAGATAAAATGCATTGTGCTTGAGCAAAATTTAACAATTAAAATAGTTAATCTTTTTCTATGTAGTGATTATCTTTCACGTCGAAGTTATCCGTTATACAATTCGTTTATGTGCATATGTGCAATTTTGAAATGATAAATTAATGATAACGATGTGGAATACTTTAAACATTTTAAGTTAATCATTCAATATATATATTTTAAGTTAACTGTTACTGATTATAGAAGTAAAATGTATAACTACAGATAGTCTCTTTCCCTCTCTCTTTTTCTCTCTATTTCTCTCATGTGAGAATATCGAACATACAAATGATTTTATCATAATACTCTAAGAAAGTTACATGTGAGCTTAATCACAAAAAATATGAGTAAGAGTTCTTCTTTCACATACTTATCGTTAAAATTGTCACTGACGTACATATCATATCTCGTGATCGATATTTGCCTTGGTATAAGGTCCAGTGCTGATAAAATTTACATTGAATATATACAATAAACGATGACGATCGTGTATGTATTTCGAGCCATTATGATAATCGACAAAAATCTGAAAGAACATTGGTACTTCTTATATAGATTTTTTTTTTAAATACTAACGTATGTCTTCTTGCATGTTACAAAGTGCATATGATGAAATAAGACATCATGTGTAAAAAATGTGTACTTCTAATTTATCAGATTAATTTCTAGCAAAGATCCATCGAAACTCTAAACCATTAACATGACAAAAATTTATCCTAAGAAAAAAATCTCTTTAAACCTTAACTTAAAAATTGAAATCAGTTTTTTGTCGTACTTATAAAATCTGGTTTTAAATATGCAATCATTTTGATTGCATATTTAAAATCACATCTAATTTTCATGGATAATATATCCAGATTTCGATAATATCGATTTTTTGAGTAAAAAAATTGTGCAATTTATTATAAGAAAAATACCGTAAATTTGGTAAATTTTTATCCCGTTTGCTGTTGTGAATTCTCGCTGTGGGTATGCTATATTGCTTCTCCATAACATTTTGTTGCTACTGTAATATATATACGTTATACTTCGTCCCGTATTAGTGTAACTAGCAAACGCTCGTGTGTCCGAGTTATCCGTACGTGTAGACAGGATCGCCCAAGATAGACAGACATGTACGAGTGAAGTACATTAATCAAACGGTATGATACGCGTCCTTAACCCTTCCTTGCCCTTCTATCCCTTCATCATTCTGTTGCAAGTTCGCGTCGAAATTAATTCATGGCTAGGGCTGCCGCTGAGCATAGAGTCATCTATATCCACCTTTCGCTATTCTTTGCTTGCGATAACTTATAAATTCTGCATTGTTACTAACATTGCCATCTTGAATCAATAATAATAGGTTTACAGTTTAAAGTTTTCTTTGTTAATTAATCAATGCAACTTAAATCGCGTGAATAAAAGCAAACGGTTTTATTGTACTGAAGTTAAATGTATACCGAAAAATAAATAAGTAAAGTTGATGTCTTGTTTAAAACTGTCTTCTTCGGTGATATCAGAGATTGAAATAGACACATCGCATTATGCTGAAAAATAAATCGATCGATTCGTAACGGTTTGCTGGTACGCGGTAGATAACGCGCCTACCGCATCGTATCAGTATCGAGGATGCGGGATATTTACGTGTATACCTCGTCTTGATTCATTATTCCACCTTCATGAATATATCGCGCTATCGTCTTCCGCGCTCACGCGTAGCTCCGTTTTCAATTTTCTCCTCGTGAACCATTCTATGAGCATGACGATACTTACACAGGCATTCATAGAGATTCGTACCTATCTATACGTGTATATGTGCATCGCCATGTGAGCACAGTATGTATTATATATAATTTACGTATAGGGTGTTTTAAAATTCGCGACTCAAAATACTACAGCAAGTAGCATAGTTTTGAAAAATTAAGTAAATTAATTTGTAAATTTTTATTTTAAGCAATATAGTTTCTGAGATATGAAGATTTTAAATATACCCAATTACACACAGACTATATTTAGATACTCACCTGTGAGTATTATATTAGCGAATGCGCTGAGAACCTACGTATCATCAGCTCTAACACACGTGTGACTCATGGAGAGATGACTATCTAAACATACTTCGTAATTGGCCATATTTAAATTATTATTATCTATCTCAAAAATTACTGCATAAATGAAAATTTACAAATAACTTTTCTATTTAATTTTTCAAAGACTTGTTATATTTTCAGCATCCTGTATATACCTACTAGATGGCCCGTTAAACCTGAAAAACCGTTCCGATTTTACCTAAAACATTTCTTCAAGTGTGAACCACTTTGTATGTATACTTTTTACATATATATAAATATATGTATAATATATACATATGTGTATGTACATGCATATGCACACACCTGTACGAGTTGGACGTATGTTTGCAAGCATAGCTCGCGAATGTGTACTCGTATTATGCACGTTAACGGAGAGCGCATCAAGAGGAAGCAGATCGCGTACGTATGCGTTTCTACATACATGAAGACGTACACATACACATATATACTTATATATATATATATATATGCATTATATAGATATATACATATATATGAATCCAGATATATACAAATGCGAAAGGCATATATATGTGCGTATACACCGAGCCGCCTGGCTATATACAGACTTGTATGTATATAGCAGAGAGCATAGGCAGGCTGGTTGCGGATAATTCAGGCAATCAGCGTAATGTTGCGGCGGTGAGGACCCTCCAGCCCTCACTACGTATATAATACGGTACCTACCTACCCGCCGCCCGGACCAAACGGTGCGGCAGCAGCGGTAGCAGGCTTCTAGATACGTAACTGCGCGCGGACCCCGAGTATATACGATCGTCCGAGCCGGCCGAGTAGGCTGGCTATCTTGCTTTCTGTACGCAACTATACGCGAGAGTTAGGTAATAGCCGACTCGTGCCTATGGAGTTCTACTGGGTGATCCGATGCGAAGGCATTGCGAATTTCGAGACCCGATTCCGGGATTTACATATCATTCTGATACAACGATGGCTATTTGCAATCGACCTGATTACGCGCAAAAGCCGCAAGTTCCGTTTCAGATTTCGGAATCATTCGAGTCTGATAACTCGCAAAATAATACAGATTATGGATTGTGCTATCACGTACGTATAATGATAAAGTGCTGAGATATTTGATATGAATTTTTCATTGATTATGAGGAAACTGCAGGCGTACACAGTGGGCAAATTTGTGTTGAATTTAACACATGTATGTTCCAAACGGTTCATTCAAATTTTCGTGTTATTTTAATACAAGATGAGTATGTTACAAGATAACGCAAATATTATCTCAAAAATTAATATGAAAAACGTAATAATGACACAATTTATAAGCGATCATATTTTTTCGTTAAAATTAACATTTATAATGTGCTAAATTAACGCATTTTCTTCATTTATCTTAGAACATACATTTAAAAAAATATTATTTTTATTTGTTCACTTATTCATAAATTACCGTTGATTTAACACTAAGAAATGTTAATTATCAATTTAACACAAAATATTCAAATAACATTATCACATTATATCAAATTAACATTTAGGTATATTAAAATCAATACAAAACTTTAACAAGGGCAAGGGTTTGAATAGATCATTTCTAATACAGATATCAAATGTTTTTTTTTACTGTGTATCTACTAACATGTGCGAGTTGAATTGTGTTTATATATTAAATCGACATGAATACAACGCTTGTGGCATATAGTTGGTGCAACACCACGTCATCATGGCGAGATTGTTTCGAATCGCCTATAGCTTGGTGGACCAAGGATAGACTTTGAATGACAATGCATCAAGTACTCTTGAAATGTCCCGAAATGCAGAATGTACTCTCCCTCTCGCATTTCCCTGTCTGTTTCACGCTCGTGTCTCACTCTCCTGTCCATCTTTTACCCCTTTCCCCATCCTGATCCATTGATTGATGATAATTTGCCATTTTAATTTCAGATATTTATTATTGGCAATATGCTGCCGCTATCGATACATACACACACCACACACACATAGAGGGAGAGAGAGAGAGAGAGTTTATATTATTTTTTAAATGTGTGTGTCTAATGTAGAAATCAAATACGAATTATTACCTATAATGCAATTTAATTTTTATCTCTGTTTAATTAACTCTTCGTCTTTTTCACATTCTAAGAATTAAAGACACAAATTATGTGATCGCAATTTTAAGTAAAGAATTCAAGAGAGTTAACTTCAAACAGTTTATTCAGAATTGATATTCAAATTGATCTCTCCTTAGTGTTCGCGATAATTTAAATAATTGAAATATAAAAAAATTTAAAGAAAAAAATATTTATTAGAAAAAGAATGATTAATTTTTGGTTTTCTTCTCATAATGCACTAATTTTATTTTGTTATTTTAAATGAATTCATAGTATGATTTAGTTATAAATTAATACTAATTTATATCCTCGAAAGATTCAAATCATTTAAGGTTTTAGCAAGAATTTTGAATTTCTTGAATTATTTGGTTAATGAAAAAATTAGACTAGTATTTAAATGAAGATTAATTTAAAGTTTTTGAAGCATAAAAAGAGACAGAAACGAAAGTCTAGATTGTATCGATTACATCACGTCGATTCACTTGTTCTAAGTTTATAAAGATTATGAAAGTATTATCTTGCAACCTTATCGAATTCTGATAAGATTAATTCGTGTGTGATACTCTGATAATTTGTTATTTTAATTCTGTTTTAGTATGATTTAAATATACAAAATAATAGTTTGAATAATAGTTTCGATAGGTTTTAACGTTTTACTATTAACATTTTATATATCGACTTACGTACTTCGTACATTAATACCTTTGAGACTTTACACGTAAATTATTTCTTCTTCAGAAAAGTTACAATGATTCACGTATTATCTCCATGTTTTAAATACAATCGCTAATCAATTGAACGACATTCCTTGCGTATCTCATCGTTGATTTGCCGATCCCACTTCCTTTTCTCATTTTCGATAAAATCTCTCGCTCTGCACTCTTCGCTTTCCCTCCCCCCGTCGTGCAGAACAGGAAGAGTTTTGGCATTTCATCTTTTTAACAGACTCCACGAAATCAGATAGGCAGGCTAGACTTACGCGAAGAACTATAGTTGGTGTCTCAAGTATTGCCTGTGAAGTCGCCATAAGATATTGAAAGATACCGATTAGTAATATTAAGATGTAATTAAAATTTTCAAGCATTATGTGCAAAGTAAAAAAGAAACATTCTCTGGAAAATGCATGCCACCAAAATCAATATATCATGGAAGTTATACTCGATTACTCTGCAACTTATAGTAGTTATGAGTAATAGAGTCGAAAGTCAAAATAAATGTTGCACCGTTTAAAGACAATATGTCTATAATTTTTGTCTTATAAATTGGAAGAAATGTGGAAGAATTACGCGGACCGTAAAACAAGTTATATAAAAGCAAGCTATATAAAGAAACCAATAAACAGTAGAATTTCAGTCTTCGTTTAACGATGTTTATCTCAGCGGATATTTTTTTTTGATATAAAGTGTTAACAAAGAGATATTTAACGATAAGAATCGAAAGGAATTATGACAACAAATATATTATAAAAGTGTCAACAATTTCGCGAATAAGAGTTATTTCAAAGATATTTTTCACACTTGCATTATTATTTTATCAATTAAATATGCGTCATTTAGAAGGTAATAGTTTCGAATAAGGAATCACCAAATTTTCGCTGAAGAAGAAATCTGCGGTTTCGCGATAAGTCATGAACATCAGTGGAACTCTAGAAATCAAAGGATTTAAGTACTCGTGACGCTTAATTTTTCCTTCTGCTGCGACTTTATCGCGGTCGAGAATCTCTCACCCTCCCTTTTTCCTCGCTAATTTCCTCGAGCGGAATCGGGAGGAATAAGCGATCTGCGCGCTGATAGTCAGAAATTCGCAAGGAAAAGTTTCGCGTCTCCGTTCTTCGTGGCTCTTCTTTTTAGGTATTCAGCGGAAGTCGCGGGTTTCGCGTTTCTCTTCTCTCTCGCCTTTTCTCATCCGCGGTTGACGATTTCTTTCGGGGCACCCGACCGCGCGGAGGACCACCTTCAAAGGACCCAAAATTACTTTCTGGATAAGCTGGATTAGGATTTGCACCGCGTCCCAGATTAGACCCACGATGTACTCACGGTCTGATTCTTCCAGGATCTGTTTCTCGCGGCGTGGAGCGTTTTATTTGTCCGGTAGAAATAGTTCGTGTTGGACGAAAACACTGAAATATTTTCCATGTATTACTCATAATTATTCGAAATTTTGTTTTGTGAAAATTGATCGCATTGTAACTAATAACTGACTTTGGCTCTTTGGCAACTATATATCTTTTATTCTTTATTTTTCATAATTGTATATATGTATACCTACGTGTAGTTTACACACATATATGTGCATGTAAGTGATTTGCCATTTTTCTTAACGTTACCCTCATTTTGTTAAGTGCGTCTCGTTTTCGTTTGTTCTGTGTCTTGTGGCCTTTCTCTTTTCCCGACTCTTTTTGGGACGCTCCTTTCAACGAATCTGGCACGCAGAGTTGCGAGATCCGAAGTCGCATTGGTAGGCAGAGCGTGGGACGAACTTTAAGAGGGTTGCTTTTGTTGAGACGTTCGCTACCCTTTAAACCGCCTCCTATCCTTACTCTCCCTTCGTTTCTCCATCCTGCCTCTTCGTGTCCCTTGCCGTATTTCGTCCCGCCCTCACGCGGGACTTTTCTCTCTCCATCCTTCTCTTTCCTTTGCACCCTTGGGAAACCGGCTCTCGCTCCCCCCTGTCCCTCTTTGCCTCCCTCACCGATGAGTGAGTTCTCGCCGCCGTCTTCTCCTCCGCTTCTCTCGGCGAAACCTGATGGCGAAACCTAGGCGACCAGATTAGAAGGGGCTGAAACCCGCGCGCCGACGGCGGGACTTTCGCGCGATTTCCACTCAGGATTCGTATCTCGCGCGCGTACAACGTACCCTCTCGACTGCTGCTACTTCGGGAAAACAATGGCGAAGGTGAAAGCGGAAAGAGTACCTACAGAGCGATGGAAGACTGATCGAACTCGAAATGGCCGGCCGCGGTCGAGGGCCGGCATTTACCCTGGAAGTGTAGCAACGTAAAACTCACGCTCGACGAGTTTCAAAGTACAATTGAACGAAAAAGGAAAGGAATAGAAAGAGAAGGGAACATGTTAGTCCGTGAGACGTTAGTTTTTAATGAAATGTGTGTCGAGCGTGTGTGAAAATTGCGAGATCCGTTTAAATTCAATGTAACGACGAAGCTGTAACATGTATAACAAGTTTGCGGAATTCGCTTCTCTCTCTCCCTCTCTCTCTCTTTCTTTTTTTTCCTTTCGAGCGCTACGTTTTTACAACACAGCGTGAATTTTACGTTCAAGTTGTGCGATAAAAAATGCAGGACAGATTTGTTTGTCGGTAGCTTTTTTCTCGTCGACTCTCCGGTTTTGGAATTCTCCTGATTATTTTACGTGAAAACCTGTCAAGCTAGCTTCCAAAATATTTTTTCATTTTCTTTTATTTTTCCACGTATTTTTTTAAATGTATGTTATTTTCTTTAGCGAAGTCGGAAAAATAAGGTAAATTAGTGAGTATTTATTTAACAACACGAAACATATGTTATCAGTTACTATGTTAGTGTACGTCTGCGTCTTTAACGTGATTACTGCGAGGTGGTATTGTTGTAGACGATAATTAACGGCAATTAAACGAAATGCAACCGCACGAATACTAGTACTATCAAAACTCAACGACAAGCTCGTGGCTGACGATGTGAGTGCTTGGCGCTTTTAACGAAATGGCACAATGGAGAGGGTTGCCGCGGTCACCATGTTTTTTGACAATATTTTGCGTAATTGAGCAGCGGCAATAAATTTCGGTTGAATTATGCCCGCGCGAGGAAAATAACTGAAAACTGTCCAACTGTTCCCATCCATTATTTACATCGTTTAGCAAATTTTACTGCTCCCGGGTGGTGTTGGCCGCGCCATGCCAGATATTTTCTCTCTCAGCGTCGCTGTATCCGTATTGTGTGCGTGTCTGTGTACGGCATGTATAATTGTGTGGTGTACGGCGTGTATAATTGTGTGATGTGCGTACACGAAAATACAGTCGGCCATTTATTCGCGCGTACAGCGACCAGGGGAACGGGAGGTACAAACGAACGAATTTACGATTTCATCGAATTCCCTCGTTAATCGCCGGTATATGCATTTCCGGACTTTACGGCCGACCGAATTCTCGCTAACACCCCGATGAGGTTCAACGAGACACCCTGTACAACTATATCGTATCTCCTTCATTCGCCCCATAATCTGTGCCGATTTCACGATCGGAGCTTATTTCTCTAAGAAAATAGAGTTAAATGAGAGACAGGGAGCGCGTTGGGAATACAATAAGGTGTAAAGCGATTAATCCACAAGACTCGTCGAGAGAGACGACAAAACTCCAGTTACTCGAACGTTGAATAAATTTATAGATCAATCAGTAGTACTTGGAAGCGATTGAATGACGTAAATTAAAACATCGAATCGTTATGTAACAAAGAATGGTTAGTAAAATATTTTCTGGATATGTTTGACATTCCGGATAACATGACATTTAATGTCACGCGCGACGAAGATTTATTAGCAACCGATTACGGAGGATCAATGATGTACTAAATTGCACGGAACAAATCTGATAAGTGAGTAGCGGAAAAAAAAATCTGAAAATCATTAATGACATTTACGTAGTATACTTTTCTGTCCTGATTTTTGTACGTGTCAAAAGATTCGCTGAAAGATAGTTCCGTCAGACCCTTTCGGAACTTTCTAAAAGTCTAACTCTCGTTACGCGCGCTCGAACTTTTCCCTCTTCCCCCTCCCATCCCCTCCCCTCCCCGCCCTCCCCGTCCATAAGAACCGCTTCCCGTGAGAATATTCATGAACTCTTGCGGTTTCTATATCGCTTTGTCCTGGAAACAAATCTCCGCGCGAAACAATATTCATTGTTAGGTTGCGCAAAGTAACACGCGCGTGCTAGTGTCATATTAATATTGGCGCGGTAGTGGCGACATGAACAACGGTATGATTTTTCATGGGGTGGAAACACTCATGGGTTAATAAAGTGACTCGATCGGCGTTGCAATGAACAGAGTCGCGCGCGGCGGCTTGTATCTCGCATAGTTGGATAGGTATTTATCAAACAATAGCCAGATACCCCTCGAACTAGCTGCGGGTCGAGCCGTTAACCAACATATGTACTGCAATCAGATTTCGTTGATTGTACAATAGTTAAATTGGATAGTTTCGATCGGTGTAATTTAAGTTGCCAAATTGACATTGAACTCGAAACGTTCAGTTTATTCTGATACTTTTTTCTCATTCACATAACATATCTTAAAAAAATATCATTATATTTAATTAGTTGTAATTAAGCATGTTGATTGACTCGCGAGTATCAACTTTTAAACGCCTTTTCGGTTTAGCAAATTCAATTTTTCTTTTACATCGTTTATAACTTTTAGATTAAAAGATACATTTGCTTCGTAACGTTATATTCCTTAATGTCTGACGTTTTAGTTGAAAAAGATTATATTTACAATGTTTATTTTCATGAAAGTTATTAGCAGTTGAATTGGAGTATGCCATGTCGAAATTTGTTGTTTTCGTAATGTATTTCGTAATAACTTAAGAGTTAATTATTCTTCTTAATATTTTGGATATTTCATGACAAATCAGATTTTAAGATTATTACAAAACACAATTATTTATAGTTTGAATGGCACTTTGCATTAGAAATATAATGATTAGTTTCAATTTAATTTCTTTTTTCGCATAAAGCAGACGTTGCACGTGGAATGTGTTAACGTATTGATCTTGCCGGAAATTATGTGCTTCGTCGCCATATTACTTACTACGTTGGTTTGTTTAATACCTTCTTGTGTATAAAGTAGGCCGTACCGTATCGCGAACACGTGGATTATATTAACGGATCGATTCAGCGAGTGACCTTGTATCCGGATACCGTGCTGTCTCGGCGATATCCGGTAGCTTGCGTCTCGGCGATCACCGTGGCCGTCCGCCATTTCATTGTGTCGACGTCGTCGCTTCGTGCTATCAGTCTGTGTAATCAAGCGGGTAAATATTCCAAGTACACCTGGTATGGAAGTACGTAACATTCTCCGTCATTTGTCTATTTTGAGAAGAGGTACTTTCACTTCAGCGGATAATTTAAGAAATTATTTCTGTTGTTTGTCTGTATGTCTATCGTTGATTGCTGGTTTACTCATACATTTGAAACGTCGTTTTAAATGCGTAATAATGGGATGTTTATGCGCCTTGATGTTTATACCAATATATGACTTATAATAACTTATATTATCTAATGTTATAAATCTTAATCCAAGCTTTTGTTACAGAATGTTCAGTCTCGTAGTTTTTTCTTGGTTTACAGTCATTGCAGAAACGAGTAATTATGTTATCTGGAACAGTACATAAAACATTTAAATAAAACATTTCGTGAAAATGACAGAACAAAAAATCTATTAATATCGCGTGTCGCAGAATTATTCGCCAGGAGCTTTTTAAATTAGCGACGTGAATATATAAGCGATGTGTGATCATTCGATCGGCCGATTCCGACATCGGCAATGTGGCCCCCGCGGTCATCCGCCATTTCATTGTACCGAAATGGCCGCAGTGTTATCAGCCGACGTAATCAGGCAGGCAGGTATACACACATGGAACGTGGCGATGTACGCGTGTATATGTATGCGTGCGTGTACGCGTGCGTGCGTGCGTACCTGCTGCGTGCGGATCTGTGCGTGTCGAGATAGAAACGAGGAAGCTGTAGGAAGAAGCGAGTGGGAGAGTGAGTAGCAATGTAGATAAGCGAGAGGGATAAGGAGAGAGATAGAGGAGGAAAGCGAGAGAAACAGAGAAAGAGGGGGAGAGAGAGAGGAGTAGCCCTCCGATTGGTCCACGCTAGGACCCCAACCTCCGGCACGCACGTAACACAGCCAGATCGATACGCACTGCCCAAGTCACCGTCCCTCTTCGTCTCTCTCTCCTCTCTCTCTCTCTCTCTCTACCCTGTTCTCTTTCGTTTCTCTCTTTCTCTCATTTTCCTTGTTCCTCTTCCTCTCGGGTTCTTCTCTCCATCTCCATTCCACGTATTCTCTCTCTTCTCTGACTTCCTCCTTCATATACCTCTTCTTCTAACCCATTTCTTCTCCTATCTTGCTGTGCTCAGGCAGGCCGCGCAATTGCCTCTCTGTCTTACTACAGTTCGCGCATTCTATATTCATTCCTCTCTCGTAACCTCGCTCATTCCAGCCACGCTCACGAACAACCATCTACAACATACTCCGACGATAACTGCCCTCTGTCATTCGAACTTCAGTCTTCCTGATATCTCGTGTCTCTTAAGAGTCCAAAGATTGAAGATGATAAGGCTCACGAAATTACAGAATGATTTCAAGTGTGCACTTATATAATTCTATGTATTTTTTTCAGTATATTTAATCAGTCTTGAGTGGAAGCATTAATTTGAATATTTTATTTTATGAGTTTAAAACTCTTCCACGACTCTCAATTCTCACATTCTTAATATTTTTTCAAGCTTTTTCTTTCCTATTGATCCATATGGCTTCACCCCCGTCTCACCCACGTCGATTTCATCCCTTCGAGTTTCTCGAGGCGATCTACAGATTCAGCGTGAACGCCTCAAAGAAGCTCGTCCCATCGAAAGTGAAGCTACGGCCGTCGTCTTCGCGTGTAATCCGACAAAACGTCTAGTCCGCAGAGTATCCGCGACTTCTCACGGGGATTTGTGGGGTCTCCTCTTCTCGCGGTCATTTTTCAACGATCGCGCGCAAGCAACCGGGCGCACTCGTCGTGAGCTGTAATCCAATTAAAGAAAAGCCCGGCGCGGCGATTGTGTCGCCTAATCGACGAACAAGGCGCCGCGTTATTACCCGCCCCTTCGCCACAGGGCACAATGCTTCCTGGCGGATCGGCGAACAATGGACGAGCGGCGAATGGATACGTACGCAGCGCATACTAGTAATGAGGGAGCCCGATCAACGCGGTAATACCGGGTGTCCGCGCGCAAAAGCGCGGTGACTTCTTGTTTCCGCGACAACAATCTTCCCGCATTCCCGTTCGTGTCGCTTATTCCATCCGCTATTTCCCCTCGTTTTCCCTTTATTGTCTTGTTCATGGATCCGACATTGTTAGTCCAATAGACTTACGCAATGATACGTGATTACCGGATCGTTAGATGCGTTCGTCGGCGATTAATCTCTTCCCTCGCTTTTTCTTTCTCCATACCTCTGCCTCCTTCCTAGTCCAACTCCGCTACGACAGCTAACCAACTGCAGGACCGCGAACTGCGTGAGAATCTCTCCTCGTCCGATCGTATACAGTGCTCCAATAAAGCACTATCGGGTCCGATTCTGACAGAGAAAGGGAGGGGAACAACGCGCGATCTTTCGCTCGTGAGAATCAGCGGCCTTGACTTCTGATCCTCGGGAAATTGGAGATTGTACGGGTCTGTAGGGTGCACTAGCGGCGTGCAACAGGCATCGGTAATGGCAGGACCCCGTCGTGTTTACGGGGACGTAGACGAACTCGACGGGAGATACGATTAGCTGTTGTTCGCAATTTCTGATAATCTGACACAAGTCATTCTCTTAATTCTCAAATATGCGGGAAAGAATGGACGATCGTAATTGCCTGACATCTATTCTTTATTGTTTTGTAGTTTATATTGTAATTTTAACAACAGGAGAGAATATAAGATCGTTTAACGTTACACGAAGCAAGCGTGATACGTATTTTTCACAGCACTGCAGTCGCATGGGCTCTCGTGAGGAACGGATGAAATAATATTCCATCGAACGCGGTACCTGTTTATGAAGTAACGCTTGCCTAACTCGCGCGGGAGCGGTGCGCATTGCGGTGAAATAATTGACGCCAACGCCTGACAGTCTTTATCGGATGTGACACGTTAGTTTAAATAGATAGAATTTTGTGTCGAGAGGTCGAACTGTCCTCGGAATAGCTCCGATGATGAAGAGTGGTGCGAATAAAAAGTAAATATAGGCAACAATGAGTAGAAATGCTGATAACGAATGGCGCTATGACGAGAGTTACCGAATAAGGTGGAACTTGCGTGTTCCCTCCGAATTATGCTATCAATCATACGGTTTTTTTATGATATATCAATTAAATATCGTCCTGGATAAACCGACTGTAAAAAAAGATTACTACGACAGTAAGCTGTCCCCTGAAATTCTAAACGTTGATATGTAAAATGCATTATTATCAGATTGTTCCAGCTTTAATAGTTCGCAACAAAAATTCGTTACAATGATATACCTCAATCGCGGGTATTCCTAATTCTTTCACACCATTTTTTAAAACCAATGTATCTTCTTTTCTGTGATATTTTAAGTAGAAATAAATTTACGAAGCAAATCGTGGACGACAAAGTTGCGACACGGATGAGAGATGATGAGCGAGAAGTACAAAATGGAGGGGAAAAAATGGATAACCCTCCCTCGTATAACTGGATAAATCGTCGGTTTGTCGCTCGCCCGGGTTCTCAGTTACTTTTTACTCGATGTCGCTACCCTCCGCGTGGCGGTGCGATGATGTATGTGGCACGTGATTTATATCTTTTGCGAGGATATATTAAATGAGAGGAAAGGCGGACGAAAGTGACTTATGTATGCGATACTTATAGTCAAGATTCGTTTTGATCTTGCGCGGATTTATCTCAGAACCGACAGATGTCATTTGTAACGTCATTACCACGATATTTCGTTCATCTTATTTGTAGTCATGACAGTCTATCTGATCTTGGAAATCTGTATTTTTATCCTTAAAGTCTTCTATAATAATATACTCTTTGTTTCCTGTTCCTTGTTTTTTACTCTTTGCCCTTTGTGACTTTTATCCATTTCATCGACAACTGTATTTTTTGCTATATGTTTTCTGATTCTTCCAAAGTTCGTTAACCTTTATCTCGAGCAATAGAAAACGAAAAACAGGGATAAGAGGTAAGAGGACAAGATGAAAAAACACAGCAAGAAACGGGAAACAAAAAACACATTGTAGAATAGGCTTAAAAGTCAAACAGAACATTCTTTCACATTAGAAAAAATTTGATTTTATATATTTAATAAAATTCGAATTTCTTTCTTTTTAAAAATGTACATTATGTACGTGTTTTATCATCACAAGGAATACAAAAAAGAGATTATGTGACGTTCAAAGTTTTATTTCTTTAAAAATCTAGAATGCAACGGAAACTGTGCACTCCCCTATTTCCGTATCACGCATCATATCATCGTAGGAAATGTGGATTTTAGCTGAGAATGTATATTGATGTATATGATTTTTTGGATGAGTCACTAAAAACGAACATATATCTGTGTGTATGTTTGTTTTTAGTGACTCATCTACAAATTCTGTACCTGATCTGAAAGTAGGGAAAACTGAGAAGAACGTGGGCCTGAGAAGAACCACGTGGGCCTACGAAAATTTCTAATCGGGTAGTCTCTCTCTCCGTATATATGCATATATATATATATATA
>NW_017275965.1:3103306-3150561 GCF_001594065.2 Cyphomyrmex costatus | reverse complement strand
TATACATATATATATATATAATGTTATTCTTATATTATTATTTCATCATATGATGGAATTATCAATAATATTTAGATAGTATTTTTTATTATGCAAGTTTAATTAGAATTAATTACTTTTGTACGGTTTATTAGATAGCTTGTTTTATCTTTTTTTAAAAATTAATTAATAATAAAATTTTAGCATTTTATTTTTCTTAACATCGCGGTATTTCAGAAATACTGCGTTTCAGAGGAACCAAAAAACCAAGTATATTTTTATTGAGGAGAAAGAAAGGGAGAGAGAATCGGTAGGCTAATGCAGAGAGTCACTACAGCATTTTCTCACTTTGACATATTTTGCAATGCGTCTCCAAGCGCATAATTAGCATGAGAATAATGGCGCGCCGGCTCTCTTAATCAAACTTTTTAAATAGGATTCTCCTTTTACTTCGTTCTTATGGTTAAGGGGAAACTCAACTTGCCGGTCCTTTTTTTTAATATGAAATGCTAATCAGCTCGCATATCGTTGCCTTATCCAGCCCGACATTTTTCCGCGAGAAAGTTCGTGACTGCTACCGAAAACTACGGTTTAATATTAATCCGACGTTAAATTTGAATTTCGATGAGACCAGAACGTCGATTTCGCTGCCGCAGACTAATAATACCATCTCCGGTAATTTAAATGTACTCCCCAAATTCAAAATTCGCAAAATTATGCGGTGATATCCATGCAGTAATTTAAATCGAAGGTTTGAAATTAAATGTAATTAATTATTATAATGAATATAGTAACTTTTCAAGCATTATGTTCCAAGATTATTTAATTACAGATAACTATTTCGTGTAAAATATAAAAAATTATGTACAAATAAATACGCTTTAAGAAATATAACGACGATTCGCAACCAGTTGTAGGTTGACATTAATGAATCTACGTGACCGACACGCGTCCAAGGAGAGACGACAAATTAGCGTCTTTCGTCACTGGCGTTCGTCGCAATTCGCGTCATTGAAGTCGTGCATATGTATTTCCGAACATCCTCCGCGACCACGAAGTTGGAGTTCCTATCTCGCGTTCTCGCTTATTATCGCGATCGAATATTCCGTCAACGATGCGTCTTTTGTCGGTCCCGATGGAAGAAGAGTAGGCGGAGAGGAGGGAAAGAAGAAAGACGAAGACGGAAGAAAAGGCATGGAGGTGGCGGTAATGCATGAAGAAGAGGAAGACGAAGAAGTGGATGAGGCAAGAAGGCGAAGAAGGGAGAGGAGGACCAGGAGGACGCCGACGATGCGTCGTCGTTACGCGACGGAATATCATTATCCAGATAATGGGCCGGCAATTAGCTCGACGGCGTGCATAAATCTTCGCGTGAAAGGACAGGATACCCGGTATTTAAATAAATAAGTAGCCTCATTGTCCGGCCACGGGCGTCATCGGGTCACGGTGGAAGCGTGAAGAAGGAAAAAAATGCTAATCAGTCCGAAAACTCCGCGCCACAACGCGGTGTGTGACAGACGTGGCGAGAAGAAGGATGAACCTACTTCAGTTAGGTGAGAAGGACGAGGTAGAGGTGATTTCGTTCTTTCAAAATGGACGGAGGTGAGAAAAGGAAAAAAGAAACTCATAGGGAAGCTCGGAAATTTAAGCAGCGTAACTGCTCGACAGATAGAGGCATCGAGAGTCTTCTGTCTGGCGATTAACTGGGACAAATTTCACAGGAAAATCTTTGTGTCTCTCACATAGCGCGATTAGAAGTATAAAAGTACTACTATATACATATATATATATATGTATACTTAAAATATATTATATTATAACGAAGAGTGCTTGTTTTCCAAAAAAATACATCAGCTAAAAAGAATGCTTTCAACGAGATTAATCTTATCGTAACATCCATTATTCCCGCATTGTATAAACATGCATGATAGTCTGTCGCTTTATTAAATTTTTTCGTGTTTACTCCGTAATCTGCGACTTATAACCATGATTTCTCGCATCTTTCGCACCCCCCTCGCTATCCCATCCTTCCCCTGCTGTTCTATGAGAAAGGGATAGGGCGGGAAGTTAACCGCAGTGGACGCGTGGCTACGCATCAGCCGTCCACCCTCGTGGTGTCTCCTGCCCCGATGGATCACCCCTCGCCGGATCGACGCATCGCGCATCGAGGGCGCAACGAGGATGATGTGCAATCTATCGAAAGATATTCATGGGGCTGGCCGTTGGCCCCCGTGCTCACGTCCCCGTCAGCCATAACCGTCGCGTCACGAATGTCTTATTGATTGCACCCCTGCGAACAGAGATGGACAGACGCGGAGGCAGACGGGCAGAAAGAGAGAGGGTGTCGGGGGGTTGTGATGAGGGATGACTGGGACACGTAGCGAGGGGAGAGGGAGTGAGAGGGAGGGGGGGGAGGGAGAGGGGGAGGGAGGACAGTTGTGGCGGAGGGGTATGGACGCTATATCAAACCGACCGGCTTGAAATAACGCGGGAGGAAGGGGATGTAGTGTCCGGAAGCGACGAATATGCGTTTTGGATCACCGGCGGATATCCACGGGAGGGTGGGTTGTCGCGTTGTTTGTCACTCGGTTCGTTTCTTTTCACTTTTCGCTCTTAAACGCGCCGTGACTTCAGCGAATGCGACGAAACGCGTACATTTTGATACGTTATTTGATGTATGACGAAGGAGAGACTATTTATAGATTCTCCTATATTTTACAATATCACGATGTCCCTAAATCGATCAGATTGGCACAAGTATTCTGTAAAATTTTTGGCATATGATTCCCTTCGCTACGGGAGATTTCTGTTTAACAAAAATTAAATAGTTGCCGTCCCAGATCTCTCGTTCACTCTGACAGAATTTGCTCGTTATGGCGGTCTATTGTCTTCGGTGTTTCGATGGTGAACTGACCATGGCTTGATTTCTCCCTCTATGGTCCCGGCTCGTCGTACACCGGTAATTGTATACATAGGTGACACGGTCAGATTATTGAATGAACGCTTTTGTGGGCTCGCCATGACCACACCATGAGACAGAGTGCCACAAGCGGTGGAACGGTCGGTAGAGAGTCATGGGACCATGACTGCACGAGAGAGGCGACCGTGGCATTCGATGTACTCATACCGCGTCTCATTGTGCCCCACTTGACTTTGTTGTCGGGGCCCCTTTGTGCCCGTTCCGTTCTCTATCTGCCTTGCTCTCTTCTCCCTATCGCTCATACCTCGTTTTACCACATTTCTGCACCAGCCGCGCGCACTTACACTCACTCTTCGGCGAGCGTGTTTCTACACCATGTTAATTATTTGTTTTGTTCGCCATAATCACTACAAGAGATCTCGTAAGCTTGTCCGTCCAAGAATCATCGATTTACGGGCATGACTTTATAAAGTAAAACTATAGAGAACAGCTGACTATACTCAGTGTACACTACTTAATTACATATAATATTTTTTTAATAATTTTTTAAAAAGCGTCATATTATTATATATCAAGAAATGATTAGCTTATATTTTGTTCATTCATTCAGCAATTCAAATATAAGTAAAAAAATTGTTAGAAAATTCTAATATGTAAACGATCTGACATAAATGAGAAATTGAGATTATTTTTATTATACAAATTATACGTGAAGGCATATTAATAGGGATAGAAATATTGATGAAGATTATGAGTTCTATCTACGAACAGAAGTAGCCCTACGCGATCGTCTTACAGGGGTTGTGGAACGTAACCGCGTTGCTAATCCGACGCATAGTTTATACGTCATTAAACCTCGCTCGAGGGTGCCCGCGCGAGGAGCGGGAGGGTGGCACGCGTGGAATTCGCGGACGTCACGACGTATATTGCCGCCTGCAGCTATATATATATATACATATGTGTGTGTGTGTGTGTGTGTGTGTGTGGTTTTTCTACGATAGCGGGGGTTGGACGTGGCGATTCGTTGGTGATGCTCGACCGTGGCAACCCTCGAGGGAGAGCTGTCACGTCGAATCATCCCCCGGAGATATGACAACGGCCTTCTACGGCCAGAGGGTGATGTCGTCGTCGTCGTCGTCACTGGCGGCGGCGGTCGACCCCGAAATCGAGATTAAATATCTGCCCATTGCGAGAGACCACGTCTCGTTCCTTCATCCCTCGTAACGCGGGGCAATACTCGAACGGAGATTTTTAAGGGTGCGCGAATTGTGGTTTATTGAAAAAGAGGATGGAAAAGTATCTTCGATGATAGGAATCATGGAGAATAAAAAAAAACTGCTTCAACAAGGTAAATAATGTTTACAAGTCCTTGTGCATCTCAACTTTTTTAACTTAATTTGTTAAAAATTTTTTACCACTTCGACTTTGTATAATTTTGAAGATTGTTATATTTTTATTGAAACAATCAGTCGTAAGTTATTCTAGAATCTGACATTTAATCCTCTAATCCGGTATAAGGAGTGACGCATGCTGTATAATAACAAGTATAATTTATTATTACGTTATAATACCTCGCACCTGATGTTTCCACATCGTTTCATCGGCGCGGCGGCGCTAGCAATGGGGGATAGCCTCGGTATTTTGTGAGGGCGGGAGGTAAGAGGAGGAAGAACGCTCATAGACGGAAGGTAGTATGGGAAGACGCGGGAGACTGAGCGAGGAAGACTGTGCAAAGGGCATCATTCTAATTGCCCCGGACTTCCTTTCATCCCCTTTGTGTGACCCTGGGGCGCGCTTCCTCGTCTACTCCTCTCCCCTCCCAGGCATCTCCCACCGCCTCATCTTTCCCCCGTGCCGGCAGCTCTAAGTCATTTCTGCGATTAATTTTTCCTTCCAATTTGCACGCGGCAGTAATTAAGGGGTTGGGGCGCGGTACATCATCCGGCGCTTCCACCGATGTCGGGACCAGGGGGTTGGTTTTAGTGCTCGTGGTCCGGACTCCTTCGAAACAATGGCGAGTATCTTGAGTGCCGGGTTCGCGTTCCGAAGTGGGGCTTGTGAAATTTCAGCGAATAAGACGAGTGCGATACTATCGTCTATTTTCTTTCACTGTTATCATGCTGTGATTTTATCAAAAACGCGTTATTATCCTTTACAAGTAAGAACGAGAAACACATTCTACGTTTAACATTTCCCCCACTCAAGGTCATTTGAAAAAGGATAATTTATGTATCTCCTTTTTTATTTTTAAATAACGTAGCGAACTTACACTTACAATTAGTTTCAAAACTATCTCGGTTCAATATCATAGGTATATCTTTTTACCTTCAAAAAAAATGTTCTCATTCTGTTGATAAAACCACTTAGTCTAAATGCTTTTAAAACTTTTTAAACGCGATAACTTCTGAAAATAAATATGTGTGTCTTTTTTCATATATTTTCTATTGTTGTTTTTATTTTTTTTCTATTGTATCAGAGAAATGCAAACAGACTTTTGAGATATCCTGTATAATTTACAATATTTTAGATTGATGTTTTTATCTAAAATTTTCATGAAGTTTAGCTAATTTATATTTGTTACTTTGAAGTATTTGGGAAATTATTTTGTTTACTATGGCATTCTTTTTGTTATAAGTAAGTATTATCCGCGACAACACATTAGTTCCAGTGTCAAACGAGGTCAACGGGTTTTGAATTGTATAGCGGCAAATTCAGCCATGCAGCGGGGAAGAGAAAGAGATAGGATTGGCAGAGGATGGTAAAAGGATAGTTAGTCGGCAAGTGCGGGGATTGAATCTCTCTCTTTCCCTTTCTCTGTCCTGCTAGTCCTGCTCCTGAATCTGTCTTTCTTCATGTATTCGTTCGATCGTCCGGTCTATCGGACGGCTGGCTGGTTCTGGCTGAGTTTGCTGCATCGAAACATGTAACTCCATAGGAGGAGGGCAATAATAGATCCCACAATGCCACGCGAGCTTTTCAGGGCCCGTCCCGGGTTAGCGCGAGTGGAAGGATGATACTGGGGTGGCTGCTTGCTGCAACGAGCGGCGAGTGCACCTTCCGCCAGCGGGCGACGGGACGCGAGGTAGTTCATCAACTAATGGCCCGCACCGGAACCGAACTGCATTCTCGTACGAACTCGTCTGTACTCGCACGGATGCACGTGCAACTGCCGCGTTTCTCCGTGCAGTTACGTCGGCACGACTCGCCCGTCTGAGTTACGTTGGCATTTTACTTGTATCTCAAACGCATGACTTCCTTATCTCGAGCTAACTTCCCGAATGATAATCGCTTTTTTCTTTTCAATTTTTTTTAAGGGAATGCTGACATGACGGAATTACCGAATTACCAAAAAAATTTTTTTAAATATATGTATATAATTTTTTAATTTTTTTCTATTTAAGTTCAGTATTTATTTATATGTATACTTTAATCATGTAAAGGAGTTTTCTGTAAAGTTAATTCGAACAACTTCTAATCTGCAATGTCGATAGTTACGTTATGGTATTATTTTACAAGTATCTTTTTAAATTATCACTGTTATCAGAATCGAATACAAAGAAAAGTTTTTTGTTTTCAAACAATAATTGTGATACTAATTGGTGTTAGGAATATAAATATATATTTATGTATTACTAAATGAGAAAAAAGGTGGAAATCTTGTATAATCACGATTTCTCCGATTTTTTGATGGAGATTTTGAATGTTTGGATGAATTTCCGGTACTCTGTATGTGAGAAAAATTTTAATTTTAATGAACTTGTGATAACATACAAATATATGGTGGCGTCGATTTTTATCTGGTTCTGAAAAGAAATTTTCGACAAAAGAGTAAAAAAATCCGATAATCTTTTTATTTTTAGAGAAACCATATGAAAATAACTAAACAAATTTGCAATTTTTATTATAGTTATCGATTTCCGGCAGGACGGTGAAATCTCTGGTCAATGGGGCCTTCAGGTTCGGGACACTAGAAAGATGACAATCGCGTGTATATAGGATACGTTACGTTTCACGCATAATGCGTGCGATGCATCATTTATCCTTGTTGTTTATCAAATATTAAACAAGGATAGATAATACGTTATACGCATCATGTATATAAAACGGAATACACCTATAATAAAAGCAGGTTCGGACATATCCGCGTGCATCATCGGTGCAAGTAAATTTATTGGAATAAATTTTTAGTTCTTACGCTTTTTTGAGGCTTTCACGGGTATTTTCTTCAATTATACCAGAAGGGTTATTGCCGTGTCTTTTTTCATTATTAATGTCAACGTTTCGTGAACCATACTGTTCACTTCATCAGGGCGTTTTAGTTCTTACATTTTGTAAGCGCTGCATTTATTTTGCAACACTACGGGTAAACATCGATAATTTAATTTCAGTAATTTTTTTAAGACTTTCCATTTAGAATAATAAAAATAAAATTTGCATCTTAAGCCGAATCCAGATTGTAGCTGTGACTGGATAATTTTTTGTTACATCAATTTTTGTTAACTCTACTTGTAGTGACTTACTGTGTCCAATGAAGCGCGTATAATTATCCTGCATAACATTCTTTGATGCGAACTGAAATATCGCCTTGAGATAGAATACTAAGCTATGTGAATCGCGATCTCTCGAAGTTTAGCTAGATAATACAGAATTAACTGCTGACTAAGAAATTCAATAATGTCATTATTTATAAAAAGTTCGAGGTTTTTATATTAAACTAATCAACGTGATGTGGTGCGTGGCGAGAAGCACTTCTCGTTAATTTAAGACTAACGTTGTTATAAGAAGAATGCCTTGCGCGTTCAGACGGAAGGAAGCATTCGCATAAATCCACCCCACTCCGACAGTGCCAAACCGCCCTACAACGAGGATCCATGAATATTGATTACCTTCGTTTGCGTACGAAGTATCTGTTCGCTTCTTGTCCTTCCATAACATTCAACGATTATATTTAGCTTTGTAATGTAACTGTTATTACGAGATAGATTAGAAAATTTGGAAAAATTCCGATAATAAACGAAATGACGTTTTACGAGTTGGAAAGCCTTAATTTCATTTTTCATGTGTCTTTACAATGGATAGAAAGCAGATAATCACAAGTAAAATTATAAACGTTTCTAATATTTTACGAGATATCTATGCTATATTTAGGTTTAACGAAAAACTAAATCTCTCTCTCTGCTTATTTACTTTCGCCGAACAATCTCTATCATGTACCTTAACTTTCGTATCCAATAGCAAAATGTTTATCTTTATCTTACAACAACATAGTTATATTTCTAGTGAGTACAGTTAATGAATCTCTTTGTATTATCGTCATATCTCATTGTCTCGCGATATTGTTGTCCCCATAACATTTTTAATTAAACCCTTCGTGTAGAGCTTTTTTAAATTTAAAAATCAGATCAATAAATTCCTTCTCCGAAAAAGGAGGGCAAAAGAAGGAAGTTGAATGTCTAGAAGAATGCGATGACATCGCGACAAAATATCTCTTACTTTCGTCTTTATTTATCGGAAGGTGCGTGTTTGTGTACGTGTGTGCACATTAAATAAGTATCCTAATTTACCACCCTCGGATTAATATCACAAACGACGCGAATTATTATAGCTACAAGTCATTGTTGGCCATTGTAGCGTCTTGTACACACTTGACGGGGAGAGATACATTGTGCCGTAATACACAAATATTTGCCCAGTCGCTTCGACCCGGGTGGACGACACAAACCCTTTCGCTGTGAAACTTTAAACGGACGATCGGGGTTAGGGCTGAGGAGTTTTTAACGCTTCGAGAGTTGCCATGGCAACAATGGCAGGCCGTTATTAATCCCCGTCGAGAGTGGTGAAGAATGGTGGAACGTGGAGGAGAGAAAGAAGAGACGAACGGACAGACCGACCGACTCTCTCTCGCTCTCTTCGGTAGCTTCTGATCCTCTCATTTTCCCTGCCTCTTCGTCACTTCGTCTCTCGTTGCCGATGTTTGCATCGTCTTTCTGTCCGCAAGAAGATGCGAGGGCATTCCTTCCGTTCATTTCTCTTTCCTAAAGATTCACGGCGAGAGAGAGAGAGAGAGAAAGAGAGACATGACTTCCCGGAGAATTAGAAGAGGGTTCCATCGTTATACTCCCACTGTTCGATCCTTCTACTATTTCTCTTTCTCTAACTTTCTCTCATATCTTTTTTTTCCGCTGATGCAACAACGTCGCGAATTTTGTTCCATCACTGTTTCTTTTTATCTTATCATAATTCTTGTTATTTTCATGATTTAAACATTGAAATCGTCAATGCCGAACGTTCACAAGTTATATTTCGTAAAAAGCGAAATGGAGCGCGAAACGCATCTTTATTTTTACCGTGTATCATTACATTATCGTTGTTTATTGATCGACATTTGAAAGATGACGTTTCATTTTGCAGGACACATTTTTCACCTCTTCGCGCATTTTTACCCCTTCTCTTTGAGAATATTTTCGATTAACCGTCACCATGAGCAAACGGAGAAACGCGCGTACAAATTCAATGATGAAAGAAAAAAAAAAAGAAAAAAAAAGAGATCAGACGACGTCCATCGCGACGGAAAACTCGTCGGAGGACACCACGTCCACGGGATGAGAAGGCGTATCTCTCTCTCCTCAAATATTCATGACGCCTGTACGTCGGACGTACGTACACAGTCCTCGCCATCGTGGCGTACGTACACAGACGCACGTATACACACACCGACACACTCACACCCAGCAGCAAGTTTCTCTGCCTTTTTTTCGTCGTATATCGCGCCGTTTCCGGTATCGATGCATCGGTCTCGTCGCCGCGCCGAGAGCGGAGGAGCTCTCTCTCGCCAGGCATGAGCTTTGTTTTCGAAACGTACGAGCCACCTACACGAATGCGCTCTCTCGACATGCATACGTACATGTGTGTGTGTGTGTGTGTGTGTGTGTGTGTGTGTGTGCCCAAGAGCGTACAGGCGTGTGCAACATGCACGCGTGTATCGAGCTGCGATAGCCAACGCGTGTGTGTGGTCCGGACTGACGTGCACTCGCGAGCTGTGCGCTTGGTTGGAAAAAGAGAAGAATCGAAAGTCGAAGGTTCCGCGCCTCGTTATTCATCGACATTCGGCTCCGCCTGTCAGAAGGCATTATTTACGGTTTCGCGGGAGAACGAACTTTTTAATTCGAGTCGGTGCAGGTGGTAAATGCACGTCGGCCGCGCGAGCGAGCAGCGTGAGCCATCGCTCTCGCGGATTCCTATCGGCGCGAACGACGAGTGATTTTTCGGGCTTTGATCGTTCCGGCGAAACGATTGAATCGAGCACCGCCGTAGTTTGTTAATCGGACAGATTGTACCATTAGCCGAAATAGAGTTTTTCGAATTGAAAACTAGCCAATAGATAAATGATACTAAAAGAGATAAGAATTTAATTGATGGAATTTATCCTTTAATTCGTTCATATCATCGCACACGGTTACTTGGAGGTATCCACATTTTTCTACTAAAAGTTTCACAAAACTGCAACTTCCTATTTATTTACAATTTCAGTTAATACTTAATTTCGTGAAGCGTGTGTGTATCGGAAAAAAAAATATACTAAACTTTGATATAAATATTTAAATAATATACTAACTGAACATTTTTACTAAATGTAAACCAATACATTTAGTTTACATTTTAGTAAATAAATTATTTGTGTCAATTGGTACAAAAACTATTAATTTAACTATCATTTTTTACCCAGTAAATATTTATTTACTGTAAATGAACGTCAAGTTAGTATTACTGAGCAAAAATGTATTAAGATTTTTTTTTTGAATTTTTTCAGTGTAGGAATATTATTGTATATTTTTGTCAATTTGATGTGAGAACATGCGATACCGCAATCTTTATTCCGATTATTGTAGACAGTGGTTATAATGTAAAAGACGCGTTGCATGACCACGAGACATGTTCTTGCGAGCCGATGTAACATTGATGTAATAGCGAGACAAAGTCGGCCGAGGCATGACGCGAATAGAATTTCATTTCCTCTCCTATAGAAGAAGAGATGCAACAAAGTCTATCGTATATGTATACGCGCTTAACAGATAAACGATGAATACGCCCCAGTGATCGAAACGCGCGATAATGGACATATAACTGTGAGTTTATCCAAAGTACTGAATCGGAAAAATTCTTTTTCAAATAATTATCGCTCGGCACATTCTGCCGGTGAAAAATAAAACTAATCGACTGCATCACTGCGTTTTATTGATCGACAGTATGGGTATATACAACCGTGACGTTATTAGACAGACTGTTAATTCCAATTTAAACATGAGAACGTCAAAAAGGTATAATATAATCATCTCCACTTCGAAATTATGTTTAATTTTTTATCGCGTTAATTATGTACCAAAGTTTTTTCTTATTTATATATAACGTATATAATTATTTAAATTAATTTTATTATGTATATATAATATGATCTTTATATCGTTGAAACTCATAGCAATATTTCGTAAATCCGTGAAATCGTACCTACTAGCATTACTTTTTCGCTGATTGCTGCAAGTACGAACGCGATTTTCGTAGGAAGTATCCACGGGAGAAAGAGAGAGAGAGAAGTAGGAGGGGAAAAGTATCAACGCTTTCAAACGCGGAAGACGTATTCGATGGCCGCAGAGCACTCTCGAGATGAAGTACGAAGTAACGCTGATCTAATAACGGGACAAACGTCGTGCGAATCGCATCCCGGACGGGATTTCATTTCCTCTGCCGTAGGAGAAATGAGGCGACGCAAAGCGGGAAGAAGAGAGGAAATCGAGGAAGAGAGAGAATCGATCGCTGCTGTATATCCGTGCTCGTCTTCCGATATCGGTGTCTGCAGCTACTTGTCGAACAAAGCGCTTCGAGTAAGAATTTTAGCGGAGACAAACCGTTTCTGTCTCTGAAATGTACATTCGTGAAAATTCCCGGAATATATCGGACTAACGCTAAATACGTAATACCGAAGCATAGTTTGCGTGCGGGCTAAAATGATTCTTTGTGCATCGAGAAGTTTTATATCCGTGGAACTGCTTCTCGTGGAGCGGAATTAACGCTACAGCGAAAGCGTTTCGAATTGCGCGGATGATTTGATCCTGAGCACGATACCGCGATGCTGAATAACTCTTTGGCATTTACTCGTGAGAACACAGTGCATTAGGATCCTCGATGGGTACGGGGGTGCAAGCGAGACAGAACCGGATTTAACGGACGAACGAGGGCGCCGAGCGTCACACCGCCGGAAGTGCGTCTAATGCGTCCGTCTGGGGTCACGCGTCATCTCGCTTCCTGCACGACCATTACCTTCGGTAAAACATTTCGTTTCGCAGAAGGGAAAGAACCGCCTACGCTTTGTTCGCTCTGTAGATCTTTATATTTAGTCGAGCTTAGAAATTACGACATTAAATATGAGATACAAATTATTTAAGTTGCTTTTTTTAAAAGAGCCAATATAATAATAATGGTGAATAAGGAATAAAATTAGTTTGCTATATGCATTTATGTTAAAACACATGAGATATTTTTTGGCCAATTTTGTGCGTGTGTGTGTGTGTGTGTATAAAAGCATTATTTATAAAATAGATTGTTGTTTTTCTGTTCACTGTCTTAAAAAATAAAAAAAAGAGGTAATTAAAATTTAAAGCAATTAACCAAAGATTTAAAAAATGTAAAAGCATCGATTTTTGAACTCTTTATTGGATCGTAGTTTCCAGTTTATAATTATGTATGAAAAAACATCTTGAAACAAAAACGGCCTACGTGTTTCTTGTATGCGACAATGAAACAATATACGCGGGAACGGGAACACTTGCTAATTTTTCAGATCTAACATCACAACCGCCGGATCAATGACCCTCGATTACAAGCGTAACAATGGCCGTTGTTTGTACCTAGATATTCTGAATGAAGGGGAAGAAATTAAAATTCATCGCTCGGCACGAAAGGCATCGATCCGTTTTTTATTTCCTCGAACAGAAGTGTCGTCGCGTTTCATGCCGCCCCGCCTTTCTCAACGTCAACAAATTACTAAATGCAACGAAATACAAAATAATTCGAGTAATTTATATCGCATTGAAAAAAATGTTTATCTCTTGCTAATTTTTGATTGAAAATAACCTTATAATGCTATTGAGTGATAAAATACTACTATTAATACGTAAATTTTTATATACAATAAAATAGACCATTTTTAATTATTGTAACACAAGATTTTTTTATACATTTCACACTTTTAATAATAAAATGTTCTTAATATCTAAACTTTTATCAATGTACAAAGAAATTAACTAATTAAAAAAAGAATAAGCACATTGTCAAATTTAATTTTGAAATGATATGTAATACATGTATCTAATCCAATTGTGAGAGTATGCTTCTTATAATACTTAAATAAAATATATAATAACACAAAAGAATAACACAAAATTGTGTAAAAAGTAAAATTATTTATTATGCTATTATAATACTAATCATTAGGGAGTCTAAACTAAAATATTGTATTTAAAACCGATAGAATTTTTAAAAGCCTGTCTCTGTTTGTCTTAGCTTTTAACATGACAGATAAGACTTCCTAATGGCCGTTAAAGCATAGTTTAATGTTTAACGTATATTTGTACGTAAAATTTACATATCAACAGTATTCTATAGTCAAACTGAAATAAAAAACAGAAGAAATGATATTTGATTTTTATTTTGAATTATTTTGTTTTTATCAAATTTATAATTTTTTGCCATATGTATAAAAAGATTTAGATCAATCAAAAAATGTAGTCATGTGATATTTGAGAAAAATTAGGCTACTGTTTTGTGGAGAAGAAGAAGGGAATGGTGGATGCGTCGAAAGAAAGATTAGATCCTGGGAACCAATGAAACAGGAGCCCCTTGCCATCCAGATTGGCCAACGTATTGTTTTAAGGGAGGCCCGACGCATGCGTGATCCTATGTGTAGGAGGATCGGCCACGGTTCATGGCCTATTCGATAAATATCCCCTTGTGATTTTCTAGAGTTTGCCGATTGTTGATTATCTGTTTATTCGAAAACTTTAACATGTCGCGTTCGCTCGTAGTCTCGCAAAATCGACCTAAAAAATTGGAAATTAGCTTTGAATAAATTTTAACTTTTTTTTAACGTATGTATATTTGCGATTGATGTAAATATTTTTTTAAGTATTCTTCCACTTTGGTGTTTCTACTTCATCAAGTTGAAAGGGCCCTGTAGAATTCTTATGAAAAATGGCTTTCGATCAAATCTTCTGAAAATTTGCCATCTGATGGTTCTTGATGTTTTCAGATCATTGGATCAAAAACTCGAAAACTATAATTTTCCAGACTTTGTGCTCATTGACACTTTTGATTTACACACCAAGAACTATTAGACAGTAAATTTTCAGATTTAATTGAAAATCATTTTCCGTAAGGATTTTGCAGGGTCCTTTAACTTACAGTTAACACAAATGTGTACTTTGTATTTCTTTTAACAAAGTTTTGTAGAGTAAAATCCCAAAGTGTAAAATATCTTGTAGATTTTATCGGCTTCCTTGTAAAATTTGTATTACTTTTAACAAAATTTCATGAAGCAAAATTCTAAGGGGTAAAACATCTTGTAGATTTTAACGGTTTTCTTGAGATACAAGGCTTAAGCTCCACTCATTAGTGAGACCTCCCGTCAAGAGACGATTCAGAAAAAGAGAAAGAGATGGAAATGGCAAATAGATAAAGGAAAAGAGATGGCCAAAAGGTTCAAAAAGGCCGACGAAAAGGTTCGAACCGCTATTGTTGGGCTTATTTAGCTGCACCATGCCGCGAAACCAATACTTGTACGAGCACTGCTGCTACCTAAGTTAAGGAAAAGTGTCGAATGGAATTAGCTCTGGCAAGTAAGCCACTACCTTTGAAAGTTTCTAAATCTCACTCCCTTTCTTTCTTCCGTCTCTTGGCTTTCTGGATTTTCCATAGTTTTGTCGCTATGACATGTTTTTCCATATTACTTTACAATTAACCTTTGTGAGACTTTGACCATTCAACATGGTTACGCAATTCCTTACAAAATTGACAATTATATGATTATATAATTGTATTTTATAATCATATTTTATACATAGGATAGGTCTAACAGTGAACCAATAGTATATTATGAATCATTGCGATATTTCGTAAATGCGACGTTATCAAATTGCGCTGTTATTATGCAGCGACTCGCATTTGAATCCCTTTTCGGTTCCTCAATCGGTTGACAAATTGTATCAAGGATGGCCATATGATATCACGTTTAAAGAATTTTGAGTTGCAAAGTAAATTTTTTTTGGAAGTTTTATGCATTTTTTAATGTTTTTGTTGTTATAGTTACTATTTTTTCTTTGTACAATAATTTTGTGTACATATTTAGCTTTAATATTTTGTAAGCAAATTTTTTTTTGTAGTATCATTTTACCACATTATTTTGGAGATTATCGTGAGAAAGATTATGTGATCTATGATGAATCATTTTGATGTAGTGAACAATGAACCATTGTTTTTTTTTACTATATATGTATTATAAGTTTGATTAAACTATGACGAACTAATTACTACAATAAATAATAATCTGAGAACAGAGAAAATATCTGAAATAATTTGATTGTGAGCTTAAGATAATAAAAACAACCTAAGTTGGGTGTGCTTTTAATATTTATTATTCTAATTCTTATCATCTTATTATACAGTATGTAGTTAACTGAATTCATAAATTGTATGCAAAAACCCAAACCTTCAACTCAATAATTGAGAGAAATACGAGCTTCTGAAATTTACATGTTCATTGTTGGATCACTTACCCTACATAATTTTTTATATTTCTTGATTATATTGTTACCTTCAGATTTTTTCATATATGAAACTTTTACGATGCATCTCTTATGACGGAAATTGTTAAGACCGGGGGCAGAGGTGCGCATTAAAATCATCTGTGGCGTTATTATGCGACCAGGTATAAATAATGCAGCGTCGCGTGGCGGGTTGCACAATGTGGCGACCATGCGGCGAGGATTATCCGGTGTTTTCACAGGGACACACTAAGCAAATCGACAAAGATGAAGAAGTTAAAACGTAAATGACGAAAAATAGAGAGAGAGAGAGAGAGAGAGAGAGAGAGAGTGAGAGAGGGAGGGAGGGAGGGAGGGAGAAGAAAAACGAGAAAGAAGGATGATGGTAGAAAGCACGGCAAAGAAAAACGATAGCCGAGCGTTTGTTTAATCTCCATTGACTTTGTGCTGTTAATGAGCCGGATATGCTATAATTTGCGTGTATGCAAAAATTATGGTACGAAAAACAAGATGCTGGTGGAAAGAACAAACGAGGCGGAATGTTCAATTCTTTATCCTTATTACGAAAAAACTGTCAATTATTGTAGATACGTTTTTTGACCGAAAAAGTAAAGAGAATAATTTTCTATTTTCTCTTCATGAACGCAATCAGACAATTTCTTAAGCTCTATTAATATTATTTGATTAATTGAGGAGATATTTTTCTTGAAGCACAAGATTCTCAATAGCTTCCGAACTTTCGACGTTTAATTTGTGGATAAGGCTAAATAATTCTTATTTGGTGTGCTTGAAACTAGATCGAAGTTGTGAAGTTTTTTGCCCTCGCGATAGTCTATAACACGGGACAGCCGATCGAATTGAATCGCGTTCGAGGGTGGACAAAACAACGATTCGATCGATCAATTAAAAGTGCAGCGCGTGGAATGTTCTCTGAAATGCACCATTCGCGAGAAATACTAAATGGAACGCGCGGAACGGAACGGTTGTTTCTCCATGTGCGGATGAATGTGCGGACGTCCCGGGTTCTCGACGAGTTTTAGGGTACTCTTCTCGGCTCTCGAACCAGTTTAACCCCCTGATAAAACGGCTCGACGTTTCCATCGTTTTGTAGCGCTTCCACGCGGGCTTTTTAATGAAATTTCGACAAGATATTCGATGTGATATTCGGCGCTAATAAGCGTAATATATTAGAGAACCTTTTGTCGCGTCTTTCAGCGGTCCGAATCCTCTGCCGGGATTGGATTCGGATGAAAGGAGTGAAAAGAGAAGTGCAAGTTTGTATGGCAGAGAAATAAGGGAAGAATCGGAAGGATGGCAGAAGGAACGCGAGAGAGATTTGTAATATATATTATATGCGCGAGAGAAGGGGAGAAAATCCAACGCGGGATTCACAACCGCCCGGCATCCGAGTACGAGACAAATGTGTTTCACGATATGGAGACAAAACGCAGACGACGACGACGGCGGCGGCGATGGTGACGACGACTCGTCATCGTCATTCGTTAAGCCGTTTTCACGTTTAAACGACCACGAGGTGGAGGCGAGGCGGAAGAAGAAGGCGAGAAGGGCCGTGTTGCTCCGAAGCCAATGAAACAGCCGATGAAAGGGTCCCTCCTCGCCCGGCATTCCTCTGCTAGGGCCCGGGCGTCATTACTCAAAGGGGATACTGTCGCGATGGCTCGTCCGGCTCGTGGATCTTTCTAAAGGAAACAGCTCGAAGAGCGAGCGCATCGAGGAAGTGTGTGACGCCGCGAAGAAATCTGTCAGCCAATGATGCGCGTCGGCGAGCACGCTCTACCTTCAGATTTATGAGCGTGACCTCCCCGTTCTCTTCTTCCCTACGATTCAGCAGCGTAATATTTTCCAGCGAAACAAACACTTGTATCGTTTCTTTCTTTAAATGCGCAATTAACACTCGCGAATTGATATCACAGCGTCAAATATGATTCTGAGATCTCATTGCAACACTTTCATATAGTTTAGTACCGGAAAATATCTTTTCATGTGGTAGTAGAGTTGAATAAATGCGTTAAGTACATACAAATATTCGTAATCAGTTAGTTTCGACAGAAACTTTGAAAATTTTTATGTCATACTCAGCGAGTATTTTTTCTTATAATAACTTATCGCAACTGATGATGAGCGGAATCTCTTTTTGCGGTCGTACTATTTTCAGTACGAAATCTTTCTTTCGATCCATTCAATCTGTTATGAAATAATGAGTGTCAGCGAGATCGCGAGAGAGGATGGGAGGAGAGACGAGTGGCTCCTCTCCCTCTGCCCCCTTTCTCTCTCCTTTTCTCGCTCACTCTCGAATAACGCGAAGCGTAACACGTGGGCGCGGAGTGCCCGGAGAGAAGATAAACGGATTACGGGCGCTTTGTGTCAACGTGATCCGCTTCCCTTGCACCCGAGTGCCGAGCCCCGTGCCCGCCGTCCGACTATCTTCAATGCGATATTACGCGCTCCAGTGCTGGTAACACCGCTCGGTTTGCAGGACGCACAGTCGCTTCGGACCGATAACCAATTTTCATTACTCTATATTAATTTCAGGAATGCTTGGCTTGCTCAGCGTGATGTGGGCTGGCCGTCAAATACAGCGCCGCCACGCTAAAACGTTGGAGAAAAAGTTGCGAAAATGTAGGACGGGAGAGTGAGAATAAGCATTGTATTCACCTAGATTGCAGGAAGGATCAGAAAAAAAAGTGAAACTGTGCGTTTTCGATAGACGGTTTATTATTAAATATCCAATATAGATAAAAGAGAGATACACAGGTATATGATAAACTTTTACAGCAAAAATTCTGCGTATAGTTTATTGTGTTACTTTTAGATCCATATAGTTTATTGTTATTTTAAAACCGACCCATTTTGCTAACTTATAATTACTTCGCTATACGCGCTATCGGGAAACGTCGCTCCTGGAATGTCGTGCTCCGAGCTATCCAACTTTATTATGGAATCCACTTGTGACGGGACAAGGTGACCTAGTCATCGCTCGATGACAGAGACGAGACCATTGTGCCGTTTAGGATCGGCAGTAATCGGCATATAACGGTCTCTCTTGCTTGTGCTACCGGAGATGAGATCGAGGAGAGACACAGGAAGAGACGCGAAACGCGCGCGCGCGCGCGCCACGTTCGAGACGATGGGAGGTGATGGAGGAGGTGGAGGAGAAGGTGAAGGAGAGATGAACGTGGAAGCCCCCTCATGCGGATCCATCGCAGACGCATTCCCTTCTCCGAGGATATCTCCTCATTGTACTCACCCCTTAATCAACAGCTCCCTGCCGTCCTTCGTGGCCGTTCGATGCTTATTGATATAGTTCACCCCTCCATACCCGCCGTACATCCCCTGCTATATAAATGCGTCCACAATCGCATACATACGCACATATACGCCTCCATCTCTCTCTTTCTCTCTGTCTATGCTGCGTTCTCTCTTTCTGTGTTGATATGTGCATCGTATGTGACGTAGTCCCATAGCCGCTCACCATGATGAGGTATTTGCATGACAACGTTGGTAAGCGTACGCGCGTGCCTCTCTGTCCTTTGCACTCACTAATTAGCCGGTGCTACATACCGGCGTGGATTAACGAGAATATTGCATTTTTAATAGAGTCCACCCCCTACGGCTCACGCGTAGCGTTCTCTCTTGCGTTCTCTCGGGGATGCAATGGATGGTCGCGAGGGTGTCTCGGAGTAGTGATTTCAACGACGACCTCGTCGCATGCCTCGTTGCATGCCGTTAAGGATCAGCGCCAAAAGGACTTTGATGTCTTTCCCTGCGACTGAACCTCTGGATGGATTTATTAAAGGACACGTAAATCGCGGCAGGCCTTCGTGCGGAAAGCCGATCTCGCCCGTCCCGCTATTGCTCGCGTGAATGCGATTCAGAGAGTCGTGTCTCCATTTAAGTTCCGAATAATGCGCTAATAGAAAACTAATCTGACATCTGTTTTTCTCGCTATTAAGGATATTTATGTCGCAATTCAAAGCATTTTATATCAAAAATATAAAAATTTTGTACATTATTCTATAAAATGTATATGTATGTCGTTCTTATTACATTCGAGTATTTGTGTAAAATTCAAGACCCCAAAATCTCTTAAAAGTTTTTTTGTTTGACTTGATTCTTATGTAAAATTGCGTTTTAATTTCAGAATATATTTAAGACGAAATTTTTTGACTGATATTAACTGATAATTGGAACCTTGATATTAATCATTAAAAATCATTAAAGCAAAACATTTTTTCTTGTGCTCCAATAGCACGTTCTATTTTTTTTTCACGGATTGTATTACATACATTAAACGAATTACAAAAAGATTAGAGTCGTACTTTATTCTATAAGCCGATTTTTCGAATTCAATCTGACACCGTACACGCGCTCGGTAGTACAGCAGTTAGTCGACACCTCCGCTCTTCTCTCGAAAGGACTGTTCACTGGCGAGGAATTTTTTTCGGAAGGGGGATCAATTTAAACGCTCAAAGAAAATCCGAGTGCATCCCTCGGGTACTGGTCGGTCCTCTGCTCGAGCTCGTTCGCTCGACTAGCTCCGCTGATTGCTGCTGCATCTTTGATGACCTCGTCCAGACGAAGAGAAGAGGAAAGCCCGACTGTGCAGATCGGGAACAGGCGGCCCGACCCCCTCCTTATCCCCGCACGGCACCTTGTGCAAAGAGCGAAACGTTGAGATTGATATTTTAACAGACGGATTACGTAAGAAGAGCAAGCGGGAAAGAGGGGGACCGTCGCTTCGTTTCTGCGAATAGGGCACCGACGTCATAATCCTCAACGAACGGCGTCGTCGTGGCGACGCTTAATCGATATTTTCCGCTAGTTTCTTTTCATTATTTTAACGAATGTATGCATTACAAAAAAAGATCGAAATCTTGATACTAACATTTCTTGTTCTTCTTGCAGGTACCTCGATATTTGGTCTTGTGGAAGCAGAATGATGGGTAAGTGAAATTGATTAAGGACTCTTTTTAAAATAAAAATAATGTACTATATCTTTGCTTTCATGATAAAATTGATCCACAGATAACATAGAATCTCAAAATAATTGTCTTGAAAGATTACACGGTTGAGAAGGACGAATTTTGGTCTTGGTCCAAGTATTACATTGTCTGGAACTTTTGTTTTTAAATTTTTTTAAAATAAAAATGAATGTGTTCCCTGCTTTTGTAATAAAATTGATCTTCAGATAACATAGGGTTTCAAAATTATTGTCTTAAGAGATTATACGGTTGAGAAGGACGAATTTTGGCCTTAGTTCAAATATATATTATATTGTCTAGAATTTTTATCAGCGCGAATAGAGGTAAAGAAAGATATAGGTAAACATTAAGTAAGAAAGCACATACCTATATATAGATCGTACCATAAATACAAATGGCGTAGAAAATCGTAAAATAGCTGTCTCTCTGTAGTTACATACTAACTCTCGATAAGTAATGGTCAAAGCACATTGTTGCAGGTACAGTGTATGGTAAAAAAGATTGCGCAACAATCTATGATAACATTGTCAGTAAGAGTTACAGAATTTTGTTTTAGATGTAATTCTTATCGAGTACTGTTATTCTGAAAATTATTATTGTGAACTATTTGTATTACCTAAAATCAGTCTAGATTTTATCCTGCTTATTTTTCTAAAAATGTCTATAGTGAATAATATATTTACCAAGTCTCAATAACTTATTAATAACTATTTTTTTTTAGATATTATCAAAATTGAATTTTGAAAAAAATAAAAGTATCTGAAATGTTAGCTAGGTATAGATCTAACAATAATATTGTTGAGTTATTCTGTTATATGGGGCGCTTAAATATAATAAATAATACTGCAAAAAAACGTGTTATAAAAACTGGTCGATTTTTTTGTTCGCGCGAAGTATCTAGAATTTAATATTTTCGAAAGTGCGAAGTTGTCGGCAAAATCAAAGCGAGCTTACATGACTCGCTGCAGCGACGATGTCGTCGTTAAACGACGGCATCGTAGCTCTATATATAGGGACCGCTCTAGACCGGATACATATTAAGCGCTATCGTCGACGAGGCGTTATTAATCGAGTCATTGCGAGCCGAGGTGAGGATCTTCGACCTTGTGAGACGTGGGTGAGCGACTGTTCCTGCGTAAAACGACGAACGGGGAGATCAGGCAGTGTTATTAATAACCGATAATTTGATACGCTTCCAGCCATCCATCCTGCCGTCTCCCGATTCCGATCTTCCTTCTGGCGTATTTCGCCTGTGTTGCTTATGTATGTACATACACGTGTTCGTCGATACGCGCGTATCGCTCTTCCCGTGTGCGAGATTCAATCGAGAGTTCGTTCTGGCATCAATCGATCCGATACAAGGTCGAACAAACGTACCTTCATGATGCTTCGATATCTTTAGTGTTATTTTCGTCATTTTTCTCATTTTAATTGAATAAGTAAAAGACGATTGTATTTTGTCGTATTTATCGAATAATTTATCATTTAAGAATTGCATTATTTTAACATTTTTCTAACTTTTTCGGTGAACAATAATTTAAACAGTTTTCTCAACTGCATGCTAATATAACGGATATGTTGTGGAAATTTAATATAAAAATCAGCATGAAAAGTCGTTGTATATCTAGAGATATAAAAAAATCATAATTCGAATGAATATTTCATACAAAGAACGAACATAATATCTATTTCTGGATTTTCGTTGGGATTCCGTAGATATATCCGTGGCCAGCAATCAGAAACACATTATCGGACAACCGACTAACGTAATATGTTTGACTGCGTTCAAAAACACTTCCCTTTCCATTAGATAAATCTGTCCTTTTACTAGCATTTGCGATTCCTGCTTTTCATTTTATCCATGGATTTGACGAATGCGCTTTGATCCTGCGCACAGCTTTTGGCAGAAAATGGCATCGATTTTGTGATAAAAAAAAATGGATGTATTTTTAAAAAAGCAAATAAGCTTTTATTATTTTGACGTTCCAATTGTGAGTTTGTAACAGATGTTAAAAGCAAGAATTCAATTGGAGCTGTCCCGTCTGCGTGATATGATTTAAATCCTGATTAATACAATTATAACCGTTAGCCAATCCTTGATACACTCGCTGATGGCAGACGGCAACAATAGCCTGCACTTTCTCGCATTGATATCGCACGCTCTCTTACGTCGAGTGTCTGATAAATTCAAATTATGTTGAAATTGAACTACGGAATTGACGATAAAGCCTGCGAAACTCTCTAACTGGCCGAGTTTCTACAACTCACGAGATACGTTCATTCGTGACCCCTTGGAACGCACCGACTCGTCGTTCCATCGTCGCTTTTCGTTTGGTCCCACTCCGTTCCTTTGCGCGTCACTCCCTCGTAATTAATCATTTCTCCCTGCTCCTCCTCCTCACGTCGCGGATCCTCTACTCCTCTGGGCGTCAAACGGAGGCAGTATGGCCGCGAGCTACGCCAGAACGACGATATATAAGCCTGGCACCTTCGCAGGTTCTATCTTTTCTTAGACGTGCGAAAGTCTTCAATTTCATTGTACGAAGACCGACGGTACCTATACTGACGAATGGTCGCGAAATATGCCCGCATCTTTCTCAAAGTGCAACGATGCGATCTTTTATTTATTCGTTGCAGTTAATCTTTTCGAAATGAACTCTCATTTTCAAATGTTCCGTGGTTATAATTCTATTGAGACAAATTATTAGAAATATCCTAATTTATTCATATATTTAAGAAATCTACAATATTTATGTATATATATGTAATTAATTGTATATACGTCTCAAGATATTTTCATAAATTGGAATCGTCATATATCATGGGTAAAAAGTACCTACATTTTATATTTACAGTTTCACGTTCGTATATATCAATAACAATATACGTTAAGAAAAATTACATATAATTTATTGACGAATTATTACGTAAATCTTTCTATAGATTCTAAACTTCAATTGTAAACTTACTTTCGTAAATTGTTTAATTACGACAATAAAGTATAACTTTATTTATAAATAATAACGTACTTACGTGTATAAAAATACATCTTTAATAATGGGTCCCAAAATTACTTACCATAATTATTATAATTTTACATGAAATTCTTTTACAGTATAAATGCAAAATTCTCTCTTTCTTCCTCACATATCTACTTTCTACTTTCTACTTTTTAATATTTATCTGTGATTATACAGCACTATATATAGATCATTTTAATGAATTTCTTCCATGTCTGTTTTTCGCGAGAAACTAAGAATCTGTAGTATCTATACAGTCATGATTTTATTCTTTTTGACCGTATTTTCGTGGATTCGCGAAAGCACAAAGTATTGAAGACTCCGGAACAAGTATGGAAGAAGTGAGTGCATAGATACTGCGTTAGAATGATATTTCGAGCAGGGTGAAAAACCGCTAGGAAGGGACGCGACAGGTATACAACACCAAGAAAATCATTTCTCGTGACTCTATGTCGTGAATGTGGTTCAAGTGACTCTTGGGCACACTTCTTTCTCGCGAAATGGGTCGGTCTTCTTGAGATCTCTTGGATTCGTTCGGATGCGTCCCAAAATGGAGGCGCGTTCAATATTATCGCAATGAGCATGCGATAAAAAAAATATTTATTTATATGATTTCTGTAAAAAAAATAGGAATTATGAATTATTTTTATGATAGTTATCTTTCTAGGACAATTAATATTTCTCCTAATTCAATTTATAACTGCCATAATAATATCTGAATGCAATTTTTTTTATAAAAAAAATTTGAGCTTTATTTCTTCTTTTTCTCATTATTTTTTCTATGTTGGACTTTGACAATCGAACAAGTGTACTTCTTTCCGTGCAATTTGAAACGCAGTTTCTTTATTTGACGTCTGCGCTGTGATCTTTGCCGGGTCCGATATCAGCAGCGACGAGACGAACGACGTGAGTGTATCAAGGAGAGGTAGAATAGAAGAATTGAAGGAGATACGCGTGAGTAAGGAGAGAGGCGATGGGAAGGGATCTGACGGGAAGAAAGAGAGAAAAGGGGAGGGCGGAAAGGTAGAAAAAGACGGCCGACAGCCGACCGGACCATTCAAAGTTCCCAGGAGGCAACAAAGGGCCAGCAACGAGCTGATCAAATTATCCAATTCATTTGGATTGGCGAGCGAGCGGGCGAATAAGTGCTCGCCGTTACCAAGAGGCCCACTTCAGTGCTCTCGAGCACCATCGGTCGAGCTATGAGCCAAATTTATGCACGTTCTTTGGTTACTACCACCTCTTCTCTTGGACAGAAAGCTTCGCGATGCTTGGCTAGGTTGTAGAAAGAAAATATTGTGCTTCAATTATTGTAGTTCGATAGGCGTGTGATGAATGAAAATTTACAAGAGCTAGGGATAGTATAAAACACGTTGGTAACTATTGTGTTACCACTAAACAGATACGCTGTAACAGAAGATGTTAATTTACCTATATGCGCATACTTGTTTTAATTATTAATCCTTTATTTTTTGCTCAGAATATTCAGTTCATCCCAGTCTTATTAAAATCACTAAATATATGAGAATGTTATTTTTATATATCATTATATTTAGTATTTTTTTACAATATAAAAAGTTGATCTTTATCTAAAGAATGTATAGAATATTATCATCTTTTAAATTGTAAATCATCGAAGAAAATAATAAGAAATGAAATATAAAATATTATGGATATCAGAAACACTCTGCGTGAGTAATTACGTTTAAAAAAGTCGTACGAATAATGTGGAATTGATAACAAGTTATCATTATAGAGTTGATAAGTTACAGTTACATATTGTATATATGTGCACGTATTATAGTTTGCACTACGAACTTAAGATCGTTCGATATTACATCGCGGAGAAGGGTGATGCGAGCGGTTAGATCGCAAGAGAAGCGTGGGAGGGTAAACTCAGGGAGTTACGAGGGATGGAAGTTGCGCCGATAATGTCACAAAGACGTCTAAATGCACGACGCCGGCACATTTGTTTGCAAAGTCTCGCGGGAGGGTGGAAGAGGTTTGGGGACCAGTGAGCTCCGATTTATCGCCATCTGCCTAACGACTTTCGACCGTGGCAAAATCGTGTGATAAAATCGTTCCTTCGACGAGTCGAGGGAGGTGCCGTCTCCGTAACGCTATCGATTGTCGTCGGAGAAAAATTGCATCTCTTAAGAGTTTTCAAGTTTAATCTTGCGCGAATTGCGCACGGATTTTGTATTCGTTAGAATAGATTTCTGGAATGAATTTATTTGTACGCTAATTTAAGATTTATTAAGCCAACATTATGACATTTGAAGAAATAATAAATACAGGAAAACACAATATGTTTTGGAGCAAACTAAGGAATGAAAGGTTATCAAGTATATTATTATAGCTTCGAAACTATATATATAGCGATCTTTGTATTAAACGCGATGAGTATAACGCAAAACGCGAACGGAAATGCCGGTTCAGCCTCCAGTCTCAGTATGGCTCTTTCGTGTTCATAAATATTTATCGGGGGGTGCTGAGAAACACGATGGATGGATGCCACAGACTCCGTGCGGGTGAATTCGTCGGCGCGCGTTCCGACATTCTCTCGGAATTTAATGAACCGGACTGATTTTTCACGGGCGCAAATATCGGAGGGAAAGCTGTTTGTATTCGTCTCGTTTTTGGTGTCCCCCGTCTCTCTGTCTCTCCTTTCTTCCAGAAAGTTACATAAATAAGAATTTCCTTGAATTTTTGGAAAGTTTAATAAATAAACGTGTATGGTTATACAATGTTCTCAGTATTATGCATATTTACATCTTTTAATTTTCTATATCTATCACTATCTTATTATTACGTTATCAATTTTATTATTATTTTTAGCAGTTCATATGTTTTACATCATTTAAATTAATGTATTATTGATTTAAATTTTAAGAACTGAAAAAGTGATGACAAATATATTTAAAATTAATTTCATTGTGATGAAACTGAAGTCAACTAAATAGATTTCCTATGAATTTATTCTGTAAACCAGTCCTGACTCTCTTTTTCTTATCGATTCACTGGTTTTGGGATTTTCTGCTCGTGAGCGGTCTCTCTCCTTTCCGTTGCTCTCATCGAACGATAATAATTTTAAAAGAGGGCAGGCCGAAGGCCCTCGAGGTGTCGACTGGTCGAAGACGAATTATGGCCGCATGACATGTACCGTTATTTATGGTTGCTGGCTTTCCCTCTCGTACCCCTATCGCCTCACGATGCTCTTCTTCCGTACATACAACGCGTTCGTTCTCGCGAATTCGACAAGAGCCGCCCGAGCCAATGAATTGGACGACTAAAACAGCAACGGGGTGTACAGAGTAGCAATAATCGTTTGCTTAGCCTTTGTGATATAGATTGCGACGGAAGTAATAAATTTTTGTAGCTTATTCACCTCGATCAGCTCTTTGTGTCCTGTTTTAAAAACTCGCATCTATACGAAGAAGAATGATCTCACTGATCTACTTGCGTAGACTTTTATGTAATACATCTAAATAATATAATTAAATATTATTCCGTACTTGTTGGTGAACCTTTGAAACAATATCACGAATATTCCGAATTGCGGTGACGATGTTGAAACGATAGATTGTCGTCCGACAAATTGATGAATGCGAAGGAATCAGACAACGTTAGAAGGGCAAGAAAGATCGGCACCGGGTGCCGACAATTGGAGCAACGGTGGGTGACTCGATATCGCTACGGCAGACAGCGGTACGTCACTTCAGGGCGGATCTGGTTGGTCAATCAGTGGTGCATTGTACGTAACGAACCTCCGCACTCGCCGGAGTTTAATGCCCGTACGTGGACCTTGGTGCAGACGTGTGTGCGCGTGGGTTATTAAATATGACGAGAAGGGAGGAGGCGCGTCGTTGGGGGAGAGAGAGATCTCGAGTTTCTGAACGTTCGACGTGAACTGTTCTGCTGACGCGATTGCTCGAGATTATCGCTTTGGTAAAGATCGTAATCTTTCATGGCCACTGGTAAATTGAATAGAATAAGGAAGTCCGACGAAATACAATACAAACACGCACGCGTGAATGCTGCGAATTTTATTGTGTCTTTGAACATAATTCACACGAGCATTAAAATATTACATTCAAATTTTCAAGACTTGCTGCTGGAGATTGAGTGAAATTTTAATGATATTTATACGTGTAAATAGTGAGTGGCTTATGCAGTAAAGGATTAAATTGTAGAAATCGGTCCAACCCTCGCTGAAAATTAATCGGAAATATGCCGAGCAGGGAATCAACAATTCTCGACGTCAGATACAGAGCAAGCAGGAGGCCTACTACCACGAGCCAATCGTCGCAGTGCGATAATCGATGTTGCCACACGACGTTAAGCGGGCATCGAGTGGGTTGGCGGACCCCCGTCGTACCGCGGAAGCGAAGACGTCGACGACGACGTGTCGCGCGCCCTGTTTTCCCCCCGAAGGGGGTGGCGAGACGGTGGCGGCAGCGTCGAGAGGGGGAGGGGGAGGGTGGCACGAGATCCCGAGGGTTTGGGTAACCAACTCGTGAAATTCAATTACCGAGTCCGCGGGGGTGGCTCTTGCTTAGAAACGTGCGAGAGAGGGTGGCCAAAGGGGGTTGGCGTCGTCGATGGGATGGAAGGAACTGAGAGGGAGGAGAGTGGTTGACGCAGGAGGGAGGATTTGAGTGACAGCCGAGAACGAGACAGGACGGGGGCGGGTGACGGCGGGTGCCCGGTCTAACTCTCTCGCCTATCTAACGTCGAATCTTGCTCTCTCTCTCTCCTCTTCCTGCCGCCTTTCTCTTTCCCCATCTCTATCCGCCGACTATCATTCCCTTCCTCCTTTCGGCTCGAGAGGAACTACCAGGGGGAGATAGGAAAATTGAAATTGTAGCTACCGATAGCGGCCCGTTCCGTTTGGCGAAACGGCTTTCTGACAAGAGTCTCTTTGAGCGCATCACGATTCTTAACCTAAAAAGCTGTCATACTGTTTCTATCGATGCAAGAGTAGTCATTTACATTATTTAGGTTATTTACAAATTTGATTTCTCCATGAGCGCAATTTTAGTAACAACATATCAAAATATCTTTAACATAATTTTTTATTTAATTATTCCAGATAAGGCTAATTTTTCGAACGTACATGTACGTATATATTTATACAGTTCCTTTTTTGAAATAACTTCATTATAAAATAATAGAGGGAAGAGAGAACGCACAGCTGCGACATCGATCTCGCATCCAGGTCAAACGATGCACAATGACGGTGTGCCTCATTATCGTTTCTTCCAGCATGCGCGCAAGAGATGAGCCAGCTCGCGAAACTTTTTTTATCCGAACGCCGGCATCGCGTCGGTTTCATTCTCGGTCAACGATCGTTCTCGTAGCTGCGCTACGATATGTCGGACTGACAGACCGGAGGCTTCGGCGTTCATTAGCTGGCTATTCAGTTCAGCCACGGGCCAGCCGGCGAGGGTGGATTCTGACTCCGGTGGCTGGCTGCTGGAATGCCCGACGCGTTACTCTATCTCCTCTCGCACATAATTACACACTCGCCTTCCCAGACGCGGCTTGCGACCGCGTATCTTCCCTCTCATCGACACCCTACGTATTTCTTTTGCTCCTCGAGAATATTGGCAAACGGAAGGAATAAAAACGAATTCGCAAATTTTATACATTATTCGTGAGAATTTGATAATTACTGTATCGTATAGAACAATCGAATATGGACCGCGTCTCTGTACGGAGATATATAAGAAAAAGTAAGAATTACAATTGATTCGTCATGTATACGAATATTATATAATTAGTAAACTTTTTTAATATAATTTTGGATCCCATAAAGGGATTGACAGAAATAAAAAAATTGTTTAGTTTTTTATTTAAAAAAACTTTATAATTAATTATTATTTGTTAAATGAAGAAAATGTGCAATAAAAATTTTTTAAAAGTTTTATACATCAACACGAACATTGACATCTTGTTTCACATGCAAAAAGAATTGCTAATTATTATCATTATATTAGGTATCATTATACTTCATATGTTGCAATTTTATTGATAGCAAAAAAGCTATATTTATTTAAAAAAATAACGTTTGCGTTAATATAGAAATGAAAACAAATTTTTTTATTTTTAAATATAATTAAACCAATAAAAAATTAGTTTTATGATAAAAATGTTTTCTTTATAAAAATTCTGAAAAAATATATAGTTAACAGTAGATATTATATTTGATATTAAAATTCATTTTTTATTTTTGATATTAAAATTCATTATTTATTGTTAAACTGTTTAATGTCTACGTTATCTTAGTATTATAATATTATTATTTTGTCTTTGTAATTTTATATCGAGGCGGAAACGTCTTTGTAATTCTTAATGAGTTGATAATCTTTTCGAAAGTGAATTACGAACGATATTCATAATCTATTCTTATTTTAAGAGCGTCTTAAGTTATGTCTTATGATGCTAATATGGCTCTCTGGCTTATGATATCTTAGATTGTACTTAAGATGATTTAACCATAAGAACCAGCTAGCTTTAAATACCAGTTTAAATATATATCACTTACATTCATAAATATATCACAATCGATCATATAATATATATATATTTACACTTAGTCATTTTACTACATTTATCTATAGCTATTTTTATATAGAAATCTTTCGGGTTAATGCAAAAATTGAATTCTAGAACAATATACCGTTAAATATTCAAAGAATATACGTATTTAAGTATAAAACTTTCAGGGCCAATCTGATTTTTTTTTACTGGGTTTTATATTCAGTGTTTCTAGATTTTTTCAATAATTTTGATCTATATCATTAGTATTATCTCAATTGGAATTTTTGATAGATTTTTTGCGAGTTTGTTTTCTGTGAGAAGACGTTCAGGATCTTAGAGCATGATCCATGATGCGATTCCGCGTATACGAAGTCGAAGAACCCTCGCATGTCAGCCCCAATCGTTCCAATAAAAATATTTCCTCCCGCTCTGTATTCAAGTAGACGGGGATTTCTTCGCGATCATTGGGGAAAGTGCAAAGTATGAAGGGGAAAAATGTACGGCGAAAATAATATATATATATATTTCGCAAATCTTTTTATGAATCTCTCTGAATTTTTTGGACACTTAAGATTTTTTAAATAGAGAAATCAATTATTGCATGCCTATAAGAAAATCGCATAAACAACTGATTATCATCGTCATTTCTCGTAAACAGCGTTGAATATAATTAGAATGATATTATCAAGTGTCAGCTTACATCTTTTGTGTTTAAATTTCATGATTTATAGATATTTGAAAAGTTTTTACTTATTTTTGAAAATATTATTTTAGAACCCTAGAAAAATAGAGAACCGACATTAAATTTGTTTATTTTGTCACCGCTGAATAACTCTTTTTCAAAACTGAGAGAGACAGAGGGAGAAAGAATTTTAAGCTTCGCTTAAGGGTCAAGCTAATCTGGATTAAAAAAATCTTAGAAGTAAAAAGTCTTACGGCGAAGAAAAATTCCTAAATCACTTTTTTCAAGCTGGTCGGAAAAATTCCTACAAATCTTGACTGATCTACTTGACATTTTAACTGTAGCTCCAAAATTGTATTCTTTAGAGAAAGACGTACGTATTTTTTTAATGTGCATACTTTTTTTTATATAAACAATTTTTCACCTATTTTTTACCCTTTAAATGTAAAATTTACTTCAAATTCGTATTATTTTTTCAAAAAATGGTATATTGCAATTTTTGTACGCTTTTCTCTAGCTTTTGAAATATAGATTAAAAAAATTTTTGGTTTTTTGTTGTAGATTAAAAATTGCCGGAGTTATTCCGATTGCAGAGCATTGTCCATAAGCAGAGCTGTAGCGTTACCATTTTGTAATAAAATCACTATAAAAAAATATTTTTTATACTTCAATGTATATACAACAAACCTAAAATACATTTTTTTTATTTTTTTTATTACATACCCGAAAACAATTCATAAAGTTAGGCTTATTTTTCGTGCTCTAGAGTGGTTTTACCCCTTAAAGTAATATTGGTGCACTCTGGTCTAACTAGTTTGCAATACATTCTAGTGAAAGATTGTAAGTGGCGTAGGTCAAGAATGTCAATCACTAGAGCGTGTGCCCATTGGCATTCCTGTTCCACACTCTATATATTATGTATATATATGTGTATATATATATATATATATATAATCCATTATATATGAATTTTTAATACCATTATTATTATATATAATTGTATATTATTATATTTATAATCTGATTTTATTTTTTTAAATTTAGTTAGCATTTTTTAAAATTTTCTCTCAGATTTATATGCCACGAGTAGTGACAGGTACGGTGATCGAATTGCACAAAAGTATTATATAACATATTGAAAGAGAGAAGAGAAGACGTATGCGAAGTGAACGCGGATGGATGAAAGTGCGAGAAAACGATGACGAGGAAAAGAAAGAAAGAAAGAGAGAAAGAGAGAGTGTCGAATGGTAGCTATGCAAGAGGAACGCGAGCAAAAAGTCTTTCCACGGGGTCTCTAATAGAGGCACGTGACGATGCACTTTCCGCGACCTCTGCACTCATCTTTCCTCTGGTCTATCGACTTCCTCCGTCACTCTGTCGCGAACGATGGCACAGCAAAGAAGAACCTCTTCTTATCCTCTTCGATGATGTCTACCGGCGAAGGCGACGAAGAAAAGACGAGATAGCGGTGAATCGATCAGAGGCGAACTACACACTACTGGTTCTGATTACTACTTCTTCGTCGATGAATAATTGCTATCGTGCTGTACGTCGCTCTCCGTGAATTTGCATTCGATGAAATAATTCGTATACCATAAGACACGTAATACCTCGGCGTCAACGTTGATGACGTCATAGGGAATATCATAATTAAGGTATAAATGATTTTCCATAATATTCTTTCATTTTGTCTCTGAAAGAATACATATTTATCTGTGCGACAGCTATATTCTAGAAATAATCGACCAATAGTGTTTTCTACTAGAAAAACTAGTGCGACTTAAATGCATACTGAATACAATTGTGTTAATTGTTTCACTATTAAAATCAGTTTTTATATTTTTAGTATTTAATGTTATATTGAGAAAACTGAAAAACATTGTACTGGGTTGAATTTTTGCTTCATCGTTTTTAAAAACGATGGAATTTGAATTTGAAATTTAAGATATTACATTAATTAAAATATATGACACGTTACAATTTTTCATGATGCTATAACGATAACTCTAGAGTTGGAACAATTTTAAAAATAACTCGTTATTATTATGCGTTTTTAAAAGTAGCTATTCCAACTCTGGCATTATCGCTATGCCATGAAAATTTTAACGTTGCTACCAAATTATTAAAAAAAATGTAACAATAATGGGATTACAAATAACATGTTGTTCCTGCTTTCTTTATTAAATGAAATCATATAAAATGGACAACAGTGAATAATGTGATGTAGTTCCACTGACACTAATTGTCTTCTGCAACGTATCCAGACAGTGCAGTGTAGTTTTTATTAAAGTTGAGCACATTACTGATGCTGCATTATTTTTCTCAGTAGAAAACGCCATAAATTATCTTACATTAGAGCAAGCTGTGCATTCTACAGTTTAAGGGATTCTTAAGTCGTCGTCTGTATTACCGACTACCCATACAGCACAGAATATTGCAGATTGCAATGTAACATTGCAGAAATATTACAAAAATGTAAAATAACAATATATATATATATATATATATATACACATACCTGCAAGATATCAGTAATGTTTATAACATTTTAGAAACATTGTAAAACTGTAATTCTTTAATTATTTCTGTAATAATATTATAAAAATATTATAATTTTTTATAATATTTATGTAATACAGTCTTTTAGTTTAACAGCCGCATTTTTATGATATAATAATTAATATAATCTATTTTTATATTTATAAATAAAAAATTTATTAATAAATTACTTGACGGTTATTTCACTAACTAAATTTTATGTTAATTTTAAATATATAAAATTAAAACATTGATTTTGAATACAATCATCGCATCATTATTGGATAAGACGAGAAGCTACTGAAAATGATTTATCGAAATATTAATTTATGTAACCGATGATGTATTTACGCCAATGCTTCGAGATAAAGAACGAGAGTCGAGAGGCGGGGATGAGCATGTAGGAATAAACAGCGCCTGAACTTATAAATTTCATATCATCGTTTTTTAATTAATTCTAATTGATTCGGAGTGTGTTCGAATTAAAAAGAATCAGTGCAATTAACTTAATCCATACATATCACTTATCAAGCAATTGTATATTATTATGTTAATGTGGATAATATTTATGGTTTGCTTGGAGCAATTGCTTTTGGAAAGCACTAGAAATGTGATTTGTACAAAAATTAAAGTTAGTAAGATATATGTACAGAAAATATTTTTATTTTAGAATATCTATAAAAAATTTATCCAAATATATTGCAATGTATACTGAAACGTTTCGTTGTAATATTTCAAAAAGTGGACTTGAGTCACCCTATATATGCCCGTCCGAAAAGACATATACATACTCTGTGGGGCTCCAAATTGTCGTGAGAAAGTGTTTCTTTCTATAATCGCAGGTATACACGTGCGATTTTAGGAGACCGGAGGTTTTTAGATTCAGGTATGGAACTACGAAAATGTATTGGATCGTGGGTGTGGAACTTCGAAATAAAACTTCGTACCGCTTGTCGTCATGCCGGGACGAATTTTCAAATACAAAAGAACATCTCTGTCGAAGTCTGCAACACATCGTCTATCTCATTCGTTTCAATGTAGATTTTTTCAGGGTTTATAGAATTTGAGGACGAACGGAGTTTTAACTTAGGACAATTTCAGGTAAAAGGATGCCCTTCCTCTTATACGTGGAAGTGAATGAAAAATGCTTAACTGTCCCTGTCGGAAATTTCTAACTTATTCCGATTTGGACTATTTTCGTTCTTCTTCTTTCACAGGATCGCGGAATCTGTGCTGATTTCTTTTTTGTTCGTGCACGCTTTATACGGTTATTACTCTTTGCGTGTGCTTTTCTCTGTAAAGTTAATCTATTCGACAGATCAGAACCATGATTCAAGCTACTTGCATCATGATCAGAGCCTTCTTCTCGTCGCTTTGGTTTACGTCGCACTTGTGTTTATCAATCCAATATTGTATTGATGGAATTTGTTTTGTACTTTTGACGATTTCGCACACCGCAAAATATAAGAAGACTTTATATTCTTAATATTGTGAAAGGGATCGGTGCAATAAAATTTTATTCAAATAACAGCGACATAAAAGTTCCTGTGTATGAGGTACTTCAGAAATCTTTGCTCTTGGATGCAGAGCTATGTGCAGTTTAATAGAGAGCGGTGCTCTATATTTATTCATCTCGATTCGAGGCCGATATACACGAAGGGAGAGTGGTTTCGAGAGGGAAACGAAAAAGGGCTAAAGGAAGGAACTCCGATGGACAGATAATGTTGGTACGCGCACAGTTCGTAGAGAGGGTCGTGGCTGTACTAGGTCGAAAGGGTTGAATGCCGACGGAACCGTTTAATTTGGTCTTTGTGGACGCATCCGTATTCGTTGCACGATATATGGTCGGCTACGTCTTGCCGATATGAAAGCGAGATCTTTTTAGTGTGGGTGAAAAACAGACTCCCTAAAAGAGCACTCTTCTATGTAGTCCTTTTGTTGTAAATAATTTTATTATATGATGAGAGATTTAGAAATTTATGTTTTTCTCTAAATAATTACGCTCAAAGATGTACATCTATTTTATTGAATGTAAATAGCATCTCGTTTACATCTTAAATATTGCGATTCCGCATTCATAAAAAATAGAAATATTGTCGATTAGCATTTTTAATTTAATTAATTTTAACATTTAAAAGTTCCGCATTTTGAATTAAATAACACAAACTTGAATTCTTTCTAATATATTATATTATTAATTACGAATTAATATTACATTATTATATTATATATATTATATATATATATATATTTATGGATACAAATTTATTATTCTAAAAACGCATTACCTTTACATTCCCGTCAGAGATCTGATTTTCGATTAATAAATTATGAATTTTATGATAATGTTGTAAGAATCTTGTATAATCGATTATGTATTCACATACAAAATTACATATTTAGACGCAATGTCGCTCCATTTTTTCCATGTCATTTTCGTGTTCACACGAAACGCATGAAGAATCGAGACTGAATTCGTGCGTGACACCAACCATAAATGCTCGCGTTGACCTCCACATAAATTATCATACTTAAAACGCGTATCCGAAAATACGCAAAGGAACGCTGCGATGCGGAGCGAATTTTCGTGCCGCGTCGCCACTACACAAATTAGGTTTCTGGAAATAACTGATTATGTCATTGAATAAAATTAGGATTGAAGATCGTCTTGCGTTGCTGCAGCATGAGAAATGAAAGACAGAATGATAAGGATGAAAATGACTAATGACTTCCAACTTATTTTCAGCTTTCCTTTTATTCAAACTTTTCTTCTCAATAATAACAAAATACGAATTGATTGACATATTTTTATTAATTCCAGAACTAATAATGTTAATTGGGCTTTCTTAATTTGTAAATCCTTAAAATCAAATCATCTTTGCAAATGAGAAAGCATCTTATTTATTAAAATTATTTCATGAGTATATCTTGTGTACAAATAACTGATTCGAGTGTAGTTACTATTAATTAAGATTATAGTAGTTGATGATTTTTTTGAGTTTGAAATATTTTACTTCAAATTAATATGAACAAACCACGAAACCAATTATCCAGAGAGTGGCGCCATTTATCAATGATTTCGTCAGACTATTCTTCGAATTAATGTGATAACACCAGTTTTATAATTAATTTTATCTGAACAATTAGTTTTTGTCATTGTAAAAAAAGTGTAAAAAAAAATGTGACTTATATAAAATTATACAATTTATTATATTTTTTAAAGAATGTAAAAATTTTTTAGAGTTTCTTTAGTGCCCAAAAACCCTTTGACAAAACCCTTTGACAAACACGATCGTCCTTCGATCATTCAGTTATCCACCTAGGTGGTTTGACTAAAGAAAAGAAAATTCAGGGTTAGGACTCCTACGGAGAACTGAACGGAAATAGTTAGGATTAGTCTGCGGGATACTAGTAAGAAGATAGTCGTCATTAATTACGAAATACTTGTAATGTAAAATAAAACTAAAATTTCCATTTCGCGTATAGTTAATAAAAACTGAAAATTTTAAAATTAAAGCAAATTGAATCGTTATTTCTAAATTACAGCCCTTTTACCGGATTCTCCAGCTATACTCGACCGACCTATTGACACAATTTTCGCTCAGAATTCTTTTCTTATTGAAACTCCGTCTGTTACCGAATACGTACCGATCTCTGCCTCACCTGTTGCGTATTGTTGCACTCTCAAGGCAACCCGATTTGCACGGTGAATGCACTTATGGCCGTCTATCGACGGTATGAAAAGCGGGAGGCGCCAAGGGGCATCTATGGCGCCTCTCCCCGTGGCATACGGTCCTGTTTCGGGAAAAGAGGGGCGCGTGAGAGTCCTTTGATCGCGCAAGTTCCATTGAAAACCCAATAGAGACTGTCTCGTCTCGTGGAAGAATCCGCTATTATTACGTTCTCGCTATTGACTTTATAGAAACCGCAAAATCGACTTCGCCTGAGCATTCAGCTCTATTACGAAAATTAACACGCTGCATTGAATTCGCGAATAGGATCGGTAATGCCCGGACATCCTACCCAGCGATTTCATTTTCACTCCGTTGAGAATTTCACGATGGCGTATCCGACAATATTTAATGAATTGCAAGAATTAAACTATACTGATAATATAAAGTGATATTTAATGGGTATAATAATATAACAATTAAATTGATAAATTAAAAATTGGATTGATAAAAGATTATTATTATTATTATTATTATTATTATAAATAAGAACAACATTAAATTCATTTAGCTCGATATAGACCGTTTATTTATTTTAAAAACAAAACGTTTTAAATTTATTGTTAATTTAACAAGTATAAAGATATGTATAGTAAAGTTTCATTTGCTTTAGCATATTGAGTTTAACATATTGACAGGTTTAAGATGTCAAAAATAGGTTTCTTCCACGATTTCCTCGTTTGCAAAGTTGAGGAGAATTCTCACTATAGATGTGGACTTAGAGGGACACAGCACTTTTCGCTCCCTCCAATAAAATTATTGATGTTTTTCGTTTTTTAACAAGGCTTTTTTAATAACTGCAGAGAAAAATAGGTTCTGTGATTAAAACGGCGAGAAAGCGTCGGCCAGGCGATACGTTACATAATGTTGACGTGGCGAACTGTAGCTGACACGTCGCTTGCTATCGGAAAGTAAGCTTTCTTTTTCGATTTTATGCAATAAATATTCTGTTTGTATATTTTGTTTTACATTTAGTAGTACCTATATAATTTGCATATTTCTATGCACTTCTATCCTTCCCCTGTAATATAAAGATTATTTTAAAAAGTCATTTTTTAAATCGCTTTCGCTCTAATACTTTTTCCGAGTCGACATCGTTGATGTCTTTCATGTAATAATTATTTTGCGCCTTACATTTGCCAAATAAGATAAAAGTACAAAATGCCGAATTTCTTTCTCTTTATACTCGATCGTTTCTCAATCTCGGTTGAATTATTGTGGAGAAAGTTTGCGGAGAATGCTCTGCTTAGAGTTTCTAGGCGATTTCAAGAAGGACATGATCCTCTTTCTCGCATCCCTCTGTGTGATGCGAAGTTCGCAGGAAATCGCATCGTGGAATTCGACTGGAAAGAAATATTGCACGCGATTTCGCGAATGTCTTGCGATTTGTCGGTGTTACAAACAATTTTGAAGTTCCGATGCGCATGACGTTAATTTATCAACGACACTGATCTGTCGTTAATTATTATAATCGATACAATGTTAACGTATATATATCTCTCTTCTTTTTTTCTTTTATCATTATGCAATTGTATAAGTCCAATATGACAATACACATTCTGGTTTCGTATAAAATTATTAGTATCAATATTGTATTTTGTATTTTTTCGAAATTACAACAGTGATATACAAATAAAATGGAAAAATGAATATGAGAGCTAACTCGATGCTGTTTAGCTGTATATTGCATGATTTTCAGGTAAAGCTTCGTCGAAAATGCCAGGTGTGCACTATGTGTAGAACACCATTGACGACCCAGGAAATATATAAATTATCCCCCAAGACTTCTCCGGGAACTCCCCAACGTGAAAATTTACGAGCAAATTAATTGTAATATTGGCAGCCGACGATTTTTTCCAACGCAACCGTCAAAAATCTTTTTCCCGGTGTAAGGATGTATAATAAAATGTCATTCGTAAGTTTCGAAGAGGAGACATAAAAATGTGATGCTATTAACTTTAACGACGGAAGAAAAATTTTTGAAATCTATAAAATAGTAATTGGACTTCCGTTCTTCGTAGGTTTGCGGGTAATATAAGATGTAAATTTGTTGAGGGTAATAAATGGTACACAATTGTTATTAGAGTAATCGGAGTAACAGAAGATGGATATTTATGAGTTGTTTTTCAGGTTAAAGGTCTGTTGAGGTTTATGCAGGTATGTTTCTGTTTTTCATTATGAGCAAAATAGAAGAATAGGACTTCCAAGCAAAATCAAGATTTTGATTTATACATATTCTGACTAAGATAAATGATCTTTTTAATGTATGGAAAAACCAATAACACAAATTAAAGATAAAATAATATTTTATTGTAAAATATTGCACTGAAAAAGAGATCTGGTAATTCTTACTAAATATTGAGTAAAATCATTCACACACACGAACAAATATTTAGTTAATATAACTAAAAATAATTTTACTTTTTTAAATATTTAATAAGTATTACCAAAAGCAATAATGTATAAAATAACATCATAATATATAACTAACCATTTGGTAATAATTATTAAATATATATTTAAAAAAGCAAAATTAATTTTGATTAGATTTAACCAAACATTTCACTATTATTTAATTATTTCACTCAACTTTTGATAGTTATTACCAAACTCTTACTTTTACGTGGTTGTATATAAGAGATACATGTATAGATAAAGTTTATTGTTATTGTAGGGTAAATCCTTTTTAAATCCTTTTTAAAAACAGAGTATTACAAAGTAATCATAACAATCGGTAGTGAGAGCGCAAGAAAAAAACAAAAAACTAACATATAGTATAGAAAATAAGAAAATATATCAAGAAAAAATACATAAAAATATAATAAAAGAAGAGAGAAGAGAGAAAGAGAGGGATAGCAAAATTCTCTATCTGTTTCGTCTGCAGTCGCTAGTCTTTGTTGCAGGATTTTGCGATTCGCTGAGTTGGCTAGATTTCGGTCCAGACCCAGGAATCCTAATAGGCTTTCCTCCAAACAGATTCGTCTCAGAGAAAATCTGAGTTAGTTTTCGTTGACCTTTTTTCTTCGTGTGCTCTTCGCGATCTTCTTCTTGCTACCGCTTCGTTCTCCTACAAGTAGATCTAAGAAATGATCGCGTGAACATCAATCGTTTCCGAAGCCTGCTGGAAAAACAGTTCCAAGATAACATATTTGGAAGGATAACATATTTTCGTTCCACGGTTGTTATGTGAAAACCGTAGTGATTCCATATCCACTCATTCGATAACATTTTCGTTTTGCTTCATATTTATATACTTTATATACATAAAAGTTATCAAATGTATTTTTAATACAGACTCTCTCTATTGCTATGTAATAATTATTATATAATAATTTGTATTAAAAGCTTGCATCACACCTGTTTCAATTAAACATAATTTTTTGTTGATCTAATAAAAATCAAAATAAATTATAGTGGCACAAAAGTTACGCGATGCTTCTACGCAATACACGCATATTTATTTGCTAATTGCTAATTTATTTAAATATTATAATTCACTTTCCACATTAGATGAGCGTTCATATTATCTACATATATATGTCGGGATGAAATAAATTTTTTCAACTTCGAATGTAACTAGAGAATTACTCTGTGCTACCTAAATTAATTAGTCTGGCATTAATTCAGCATCAGTTCCAGTAATGCTGCTTAATGTCGCGTCAAATCTCACGAAGTAGATAAAACTTGCCAGTCGCGGCAATATTGATCATATTCGCGGGACAAAAAACCGGATGGAAGTTCGCGTGGGAAAAAGAGAGTGTATATACTCGCGGAGTTAACGAGCCTAATCCTGTCAGCCTCATGAGTCGAGATTAGGAGAGATCTTGCTTGCAGACGGTGGTGGAGGCACGAGCGGGACGAGCCACCTGTGTACTTACCGGTATATGGCCGACGGTGTCCTGCGGTGTCGTTTCGCTTTTCAGAACGCACACGGATGACCCTCGCGCGGTTACGCAAGTCCCAAAAGCGTGCACCCTGAAACAGCACTCGCTCGCGCACTACGCAAATAAGAATAAAACGTTTCGCAAACAAAGGCACCGTTACGATAACGAACCTGTCGACGTGGACCTCGAACTCGTTGGGAACTCGTTTCCGTCCCGGGGAAGAGGGAGAAAAATCGTTAACCCGTCGCACTAGCTAGCACCACTCGCACCAGCAACTCGCGCGTTAATCTTTATTCTCTCTTCGTAAACCTCGGCACGTTGTTACAGTCCAGTGACGAGGTATCCGACGTTTCTCTAGAAAAAAAGAAGAGAGATAAGAGCGCCTGTGAATGCATGTCTCGCGAACCACGAACGTATGATAAGGATGCTATATACTATGTATATATCTTAATGTATGTGTTCAATGAATTCAGTTTATATTGTTTAATTCTTTTACTATTGAAGAGTGTAAATCAGCCTTTAATTACTCAATATTATTGTACAATTATTTTGGAAGGAAATATTGTACACAAATATTATTGATGACTCCTTTAAACAAATAGTCTAGTGATTCAATATAGTTTACAGATGATTAATAATTTGTGTAATATCAAATATTGCAAAATGTGTAATAAATATTGATCGTCTAGAAGCCACTTAAGATACGACATAAAATTCCAAACGTAAAAATGAAGATAAATAAATATTATTTATTATTTCTTATTTTTTATTTCTATCTCTGACAAAATAATAAGCGTTTTTATTATATATGGCATTGAATACATTTTCTGGACCGCACATCTTAATATCGTTTATCAGTGATTTCGAAATTTAAGAACCAGGATATTGCTCTAAGATTCAGCTTCGATGCGAGAGATTTACCTATGTGAAATTCGAGTCGAAGGCGGTTCTTTTTCCTTATAATTATTTTCTTATTGGTCGACAGAGATGGTGGCATGCCAAAAGATATCCATTCGAAACGGACACTAGGGGTTCGTGAATGAGATTCCTAGCTGTGCTCGCCATTCATACTAGCCTTATTTTCAGGGCGAGATCATCGATAACAGCCGGTGCATTTATATCGCGTTACCCACATCTTTTTTCCTTCCGACGTGCTTCCCTCGTGCTTTAGCTGTTTTTCATACAAGGGAGTTTTCAAATAAATACCGCGGTTAAGCGGTGTTACATTTAGCACTAAAAAACACATGCTCCGAATTATTTTGGAAACTCTATCTTATATTATTATTATGTCTTTAACCTGTTATTCCTATCGTAATTAATAATTACTCGACTCGATTCCGTGACGGAAGTACATTGTAGAAATTTTAAAAAGCGGTACCAGATGCTAAAATGAAACGAGTTGATGTACGTACTTTTGTGTGGACTGTTTTTTTTTTGTACATTTATCGGATTCGAAGCTAGTCGGAAAATCCAGAGCATCGTTGTCGATTTGATGCGCTACCGGCGTAGTTCCTGCTTTCTGTAATTTTTTTATTTTAACGTATCGGCTTTCTATGGTCGCGTTAACGAGTTACCATTGAGTTCGATGACACCCTCCTAGGATTATCCTTCGTACTGTCGGCTGTGCGATCGAACATCTCTCTCTTCTCCTTTTTTTCCGTTGACTTGCCTGTCTTCGGCAGAAGAAAGAAGAGCGCGAGATCAGCGATCGGTGCTTTCAGAGCGTGCAGGTATGTACGAGGGAGTAACGCGATACATTGAGATAGGGGATGCTTTAGTTGTCTTTTTTTTTCTCTCTTACTTGCGCTTCGTTCCTAATTCGAGAACACAGGAGACTACGTCTGGAGAAATCGAACTGCGCTGCCGGATTCAACCGACTATTTCTGAACGTGTGCTATCAATCGTAGAATTTTCTCGCTCCCTCTCTATTGCGTTACCAAAATAAAAATATTAGAAGAGAGAAGGAAACAGAATTTTATCAGATTTCAGGATAATTATTTATATTCCTAAGTCTAACGGTTAAATTCTACATCGCTGTTGCACTGTTTTTAATATTTATTATTAATTTTTGCTATTTAATTATAAGTATTCGATTTTTTAATTTTTTTAACAATAAGCATAAGTTTTATGACAAACAAATTTTTGAGTTAAAGAAGCATAAATATGTGTAGGAAAAATAGGTTAAAAATGTTTTAGCAAATTTCAAATGAAAATACGAAGATCTTTCCATCCAACAATGGTGGTAACTTTTTCCTTTGTGTCAAATCCACAGGAGGTCTTCCTGGAAATTTATAAGTGACTTTCATTATAGATAAACATGAATAAGTCCTTGTCTTATACCTGAAAACAAGGTTGAGACACCAAAACAAATTTCAGTTTTAAACATACTGCATGTAATTCTCATCTGATTTGTTCTAAAATTTTACAATTTCTTCTGAGTTTATTAATTCTACATTAGTCGCGTGGTTTTTTTTTAAATGTAATTATTCGTACGGGATGTTTTCAACTCTAATATTACATTTAATTTTGATTATTCTCTCTCTCTCTCTCTCTCTCTCTTTGATGATTTATAATTATAAAGATTAATATTCTATTCATCTTTAAGATAAAGATAAATGCAAAAAGTTTCTTAATTATGAAACAACTTGCTATAAATATAATAATGTTTATAAATAGCATTCATATATATATATATATATATATATTTAGCGACAATTTATGAGACAAGGGTGTCCTGAACACTTCGCGCGAGTAATTAAGAGATAGTAAATATACATTACGAAATTTGTAATGTTATAGTTGATATCATTTTCATACACTTTTGTACGATATAATTAATAACATCTTTCAGATGACACTTATATTGGCGATTGAAATCTACTATCCATTAAGATAGTAACATTAGGATAGGAAACATGAAGATAGTACGTTGACTATTAGGTTCGCAGAAACGATTATAAGTTAATGGCTTAGTCGATAGCTCAGTCAATCAGTTTTGGTCAATATTGCCTTAATGGTCTCAAAGACCCAATAGATTTAAACAGGGACCATCTTTGCCACTATATTGTGCACAAGCCAAAACCACGCGACATCGTTCTCGTCTCGAACAGACAAAGGTCAAATTTCCTCATCAATCGGCATCATTTGATTCGCTACAATTAATTTCATTAATGTATTTTAGTTATAGTTCTTTTATATCGTCGAATTCTGCATATTTAATCATTTTGTTATATCTGCACGCGCGCACACACACACATATTTACAGATACTTATTGTCTTTGAAACGCAAGTGCATTGCGAAAGAATAGTTGCACAATTACCATAATTTAATTATAATTTATAGTAATTTTTAGAACCAATTATATATTTCCTGACAGAACTTTAAATATAATTGTTATTATTTTACCATGCAATTGTAAACACTTTTCTCTTATTGTACATTACAGTTGCAAAGCGTTGTAAAAGTTTAAATAAACACAGATGTTAGTCCGCTCTTTTGTTTTACCTTGATAATTCTCAATGATAATAGTCCGTATTTTTTGGTATTGTCTCGTAAGGATTGTAGACATCCATAAATTCTTTCTGGAACTTAAAGAATAAAGTGTGTACGTGGAGGATGACAAGAAGAGAAAGAGAGAGGGAGAAAAAGAGATCGAGTAAGTAACGCCCCCGTCCCTCGACGTATCGCGTTCTTCGGGAGCAGATGTTCTCGGGGACTACCGAGACTCCGCGTACTTTGACTGACAGCTGAATACCTTGGAAAGGTACTGCGCAGATCTCCGTACTATCCGTCCTTCTGGTTCTAAATTTCGTGTGCGAGCGTTTACGACGTATACTCGCCGCCACAAAAGAAGGGCCTCTCTTCGTTGAAATTAAAAATATTCTATCCCCGAGGACGATAGGAAGATGAAGGAAGACAGAAAGATCGTGTTTGCTTTCGTCTTGAGATAAAATAATCGCGAGATTGTCACGGTTAATGTCTCCATTTTGTTGACCACAAAATATCGCGGTTAACAAGCGCATCCGTGTCCTTGATGGCCACGATGTCGAAATCGATACCGGGAAACACATCGTGTCATCTGATCTGGTCATAGCAGAATCTCTCCCCGTCTGTCGTCGAGACGACCTTCTTTGTCCCACGATACTGACGATAAAGGCGACATAATCGAAGGGTCGATACTCCGGGAGGTATAACTATACGATGGATTCGGGAATACTTGATACACGATCAGCGACAAGACATCGAGCGTCTATCCATTATAATGTTAAAAATTCGCGTAAAAATATATATAAGGTTTATTTTCTGCGGCTAAACTAGTGTACACATTTGGAACTTCATAAGAGATAGGTAAATATATATATATATATATATAAATAGAGAGAGGAGGAGAGATAATAAGGACTTCTCTTCAAAATAATAAAAACCATGAGAAAATAGGGCAATAGGAGTTGGACGCAGAAATGGGAGGTAAAAAAATTAATTTAATACATAAAAAAAATGTCATGTTTTTACATGTTATAGCTTATTATAAGAAAATTTAAAACAAGTCGTAACACGTGAAAAGATAAGTACATGTTTGATATTTGACTAAAGAACGAGAAAAAGAATTATAGTGCAGTCTAAAGGCCATCGCACAAACTTGCTGTACTATCGTATTTCACATATATAGTCATCAGTAAGACACATAATGTAATAACGCATAAAAAAACAATGCACAAGTTTCTTATCACTTATGCTGTTTTTTTTTTAATGCGTTATTTACGTTGTCTTACGGATAATGTACGACGACATAAGGTGTAATGCAATGTTTGTGCGGTGGCTTTAAATCTAAGTCCACAATCTTGCTTTAAGAAGCCATAAGCCGTAAAGTCTTAAGAAACCGATTAATCGCAGTTGAATATAAGAAAAATAATCATCCTGTGATTGGTCAGTTTCTTATTTTACGGCTTAGGGCCTCGTAAAGCAAGATTATGGACCTAGACTAATGCAGGAATATAAAAATATAGATCTACAAATTCTTTGTAACGCACAAATTCATTTGTTTTTCTCGAACCATATTTCTATATCGTTTGATCATGGCCGGTACAACTCTGGCGGTCGATCGGTCGGAAGAGTCAGAAAGACACGTAAACTCTCAGCACGAGCTACACTTAACATGGCCCCCCAGGGAGAATGGTAGACATGGGCCAACGATAGCAATGTCACGGTAGCCACCGGAAATAGCCGGCACTATCAGCCGTTTTGCCGGATAGCGCGCCGTCACTGCAGAAAGAGTTCCAATCTTCTATTCAGCACGTTCTTCCATGCCTCTCGCTCTCTCTAGTCCCGCCGGACTATTCTCCCTTCTACTCTCTCTCTCTATCTTTTCCTCTCTCTTACACCTTCCTGTTTTCGCAAACCTTTTTTTTCCTCTTTACGGCCCGATACAACGATGAAAAAGGTCTGGGGCCGTTTCTCCGAAAAAAGAAGCGCGAAAGGGTGGTAGAAGATGGCCGGAAGCACGGAAAGAAAGCAGATGCCCCGACAACCCTGACTTATCTGGCCAACATCCTTTTACCCTCCCGCTGAACTGGCTCTTGCGCGCATTCTCCATGGTTTAGCAACCGACCAGATCTCTTTCTTTCCCATATAAACATACTATGTACCTTCATAGTTCGAGGATTTACGAAAATATTTGTGACTTTATTATTTCTACGATTTTTATTATTATATATGCTTAAAATACAATGTAGAATAAAGAAATGACGATAATATAAAGTTTCGTAGATCATGATAAATTGTGTAGGTACATAAATGTCTTATTATTTATAATTTGACAGATGTAATGACGCGTCAAGAATACACTGCCACGAAACGCTATGGATACAGAGCGATAGGACGACGAAAGCGAAACGCAGTGTCGTTGATAGAGTATGCAAACTTCATTGCCCAAGGGGGTGGGTGACGGACTTCGCCCTTTCTTCGTTTCTTTGCTTACGCCAGCGGCCTGCACCCCATTCGGCGCGGTAAGTAGCTGCGCTACTAAGCGGTGGTTGCGGTGATACATCATGGGGTGTCAACGAGTGTCCCTGCCGCTGTAATCTCGCATCCATCAAGGCGACGTGCGGGATGGGACGGGACGGAACGGTATACGGGGGGGGGG
>NW_017275965.1:3067106-3103190 GCF_001594065.2 Cyphomyrmex costatus | reverse complement strand
GGGAGGGGGGGGGGGCGGGGGGGGGGGGGGGGGGGGGGGGGGAGGGGGGCACGCGGGCGGACGACGGTTCCCTGATCGATGTCCATCGGCTCCGAGAAGCGACCTCCGAGGCCTCACCTACGACCTTCTTTCTCTCCTAACACGTTCCGACGGTGGCACAGTGGAACGTGCATGACGGCGGGGTAGCTCTCGCTAGGATCAATCGGTTTTTGCCCGACTCGATTTTCATTTATCTTTCCCTATCTGAAGGCTGCTATCGTCATCGTGATCCTTCAGGCCGCGCACACGCTTGTGGTGTAAAGCCCGGACAGAGTCCGTCGTTTTCGTGTATCCCGAATCAGACACGAGTTTCGCAACTCGCGTAAAAAAAAAAAAATGCGATCGCGTTTGCTCCCCCAAAGGTCCGTTATCTCTCGTATGTCGATTAACTGTAACTGCAGTCCCGTTTTGTCTCTTTGTCGCTTTCCTAGTCTCGATTTCCTAGATTTTAGAAAACGAAAGAGAGGCGAGTGAATTATGGTTGCAGTTAACCGATGTTCCCATCCTCGTTCCGCTAATTACTTGCTAATCTCATACGAACATACTCAAGTGGCGATTCCATAAAGCCAGGATTACTGATGCAGATATGTAAGGATTATAACGGTGATCCTTAAGAGACCTTCGCAGGTATCGCCTTTGCACAGCGTCTTCCTCTCGCTTCTCTCTGTTCCTTTATTGTGTTTGATGCTTAGTGATTGGTACTTCGTACGATAATACCAGGAAGAAGTCCTAAAGTTAATAAGAGTTAAATCCTTATTACTGACATTTGGTATGCAAAATAAACATGACCGTTATAATTGTATTTTTTTTATTTTAAAGAAATATATATGTATATTTATCCTCTTTGTGCATGAATTTTACATATATTCATATTTTATGAGATATTTTCTATTTGGGACAGAGCAGGTAAAACAAAAATTATATAAAAAAATTATTATATATTTGTTATTTGAAATCCCGCATCGACGATGATATCTCTTTATCCTTTCTGTCCATGATAGAATTTTTCCCAATGAACTTTTATGACCCCTGTTTACGCAGAAAAATCACGCAGTAGCGTCGGCAGTAACGCGGCCGTCAGTTGCAGCGAATAAATTACGTCGCACGACCAGGGCTGGTGTATATTGCTCGCAAATGGTATATCTGGATAATTCGACGTGGTGGCGAATCGACGTCGAATCGCTTTATTGCGGACTGGTTTGCAAACAGTGCCATGCGGAGCGGACCCGAGCGTAGCACCGTTGCCGTGATTAATGGCCGAGGGTGCGCCAGAGTAGTCCAGAAATTAAGCGCGCAAAAAACAGATCGTACCTCTCGTTACGGGTATGATTTCCGTTCTGCCGGCTCCGTCAGGATGCCAATGAATAGTTCTATAGCAAGGTCTAGTGAACCTCTTCTTTCTCGTTAATTAACAGGAAAATTATTCCAGCTACTAAACAATTCACGAAGACTTAACTTTGTGCTTAAAAAGCTGTAAGCGATTGCTTGATATCGCGCGATCGAGTTTCGTTTTTTTTTTTTAAACAAAAATTTTAATATGGAAGGCTTTTTATAAAAAGTGGCAAACTATATTCTTTGTTATATTAACAATGATCTGTAAAAAAACAGTAATATATGCATAAAAAAATTATTATAATTAATTTCTGAATATATTTTACATATTTCACGCATCTTAATCGGATTGAAAAAATATATAATATATTATACAATTGTTAAAAAACGATGCCGACGTTCATCGGTCGAGCAGAGACCAAAAATTCAACGCGCAAGCGTCGTTTTTCCCCTCTTGACCCTGAATTATTCAACAACTCGAAGACCCGGCGAGGACTTCATAAAAATTGCACACGTCGTGATTGCCGTGGTTCAGAGTCAACGGACGAGAGAAAAAGAAGCCACGGGGAAGAAAGAGAAAGAGAGACCTTTAAAATTTACCCCTTGGTCCCTGAGGGATGACGCCATCTTCCTTCCACGGCGCGACGCTGTTTTTTTAATTTGGGACGTGTAAACGCCGCCAAGTAGGACGATTAGGTGCACTATGAATGAGCCGAAAAATCGAGATTGATTCTGCTACGGCCTTGTGTCAATGAGTAAATGACATACGCTTTCATACAAAGATACGTCCTTGGTTAATTAAACTATCATATTTTATATTCTCTGTAGTATTATAGTTTTTATCTTTTACTTTTAGCTTTTGTCTTATTTATATTAATGTATGCATAACTCGTTGCCTGTTTTCTATTCTATATATGATTTTTACTCGGACTTGAAATCCTCTTTGCAAATTTTTTCATCGGCCACGCGAATTTTCACCATAAAACTAACCGTCGACCGCGGGTCGTCGAGAAACGTTTCGGGTGACGTATAATCGATCAGACCGAATTCCCCTCTTGTCGGCAATCCCTTAAATCCGCCCACCTATCACTTCGCGGTATGTAAAGGGTGTGTTTAGAATCCGACGGGGGCTTTAGAATGGTGCTCGCCTGGCGATTCGTAACAGTCGTGACCGCGTACTCGGCATAATGCGGGAATCGTGTTCCGCATCCGGAAGTATCGCACGCGGGATAGATGTTCCGCCCGGTACGGACGCGCTTTGAAAAACTGGCCGTCAAGCAAACATCTTTCAGAAATATACAGGGTAGGGATTTTGGTCATATTTAATGAACCGTTTCGACGAGATCCCTTGCTTTTGAATAATTGTCTTGAATATGTCTGATTTAAAGTATTAGATAAAAGTATTTAATAAAAATACCACATAGAAAGAATAGTTTTGCTAAAGTATCTAAAAATTCAGCTAGATGGATCTAAAAATAATTTCGTTGAACTGTTAAAATAATTATGTAAGACGCTTAAACTGGTGCTAGAATGTCAAAACTTGTGCAGCATTAAAAAATATTCTAAGTAATTATTTTGATGATTTAATAAAATTACTTTTAGATATCTAATTAAATTTTTAGGTATTTTAATAAAACTTTGTTTCCTATGTATTCTTCAAAGTAGAAAATAAGCTTTGATACATGTAATCTCAAAAAGGAAGTTATGCTTATTTGATTCGCACAAAATACTAGGGATTTTGAAATATGAATTACCGTATACCGCGGATACATTATAATAAAGCAATCTATCTTTTGCACTTGAAGAAAAATATCGACGAAACACAAATTCTTTCGAATCTTTTTAAAATCCACGACGACGAAGTTTCTACATTGAATACCGAATCTTCGTCGGCGCGTTGAACGGGGGATGAAAGGGGAGGAGGAGTGGCGAAGTCCTCACCCTTGCCCTCGACCTCGCCCCTCAAGGGTAATAAAACGGCAATTTAATTCGTACACTTGATAAACGCCGCACCGCCTGCGCCCGCGAGCTTGGCGAAAGTCAAACGAACGGGGAGGGCTTATTTTGCAAATCATCGCCTCGGCGATAATAAAGCGCACGCCTCGAGAAACAAGGAGCAAAATAAAGGTGCGACGTGAGCGATGACGAAACCTTGCCGGTCTGCGTTTCACAGGGGATAATGATAAACTGCCGGCGTCAGAGTTAAACGATCGATTATTTCGTCGTGGTGAGATGCGCGCATCTACGCGGCATGATGGAGCGCATACAATAAATCCGAAGCTGAGAAAAGTGCGCTCCATTCGGTATGCCGGAGCCTTCACCGTTGCCTTCGCCGTTCGATTTCGTCCTTCATTTCGATCGCGCAAGTGCCAGAGGCGCAAGTAATTGCTATGGAGAACGGCGGTTGTTTCATTGCCAAGGCGTCAATAGTTACAAAAAGTTTAATAAAGGGACATTACACGAGTAATTGAGCTTCTGCAGCACGTGTGAATAAAGCAAAAGGCATTGGTCTGCAATTTTACAATGACTATATATGTATAGTATATTCGCATATCTAAAGATTCGGATTATCAAGTATAAAAATACTAAAGTATAATTTATAAAAGGTTATAAAGAAAACGCGTTAATACATTTTCATTTCGTGGCTAAACGGACATTTATGCGCCCCGAGTATGGATATCTGTCGAATGAGTAGATTTATGTCCTCTGTTTAAAAATTGCAAGTGACTATCAAGGATCATCTCTATATTATATTTGCGGGATAAGTTCGCATTCCATTGAGACCGCATTGAGAACCCGTGGCCGCCGCGTCCGGCTAGCCCGCGACAGAGAGGGGTTGAAACGTAGGTAAAGGGGATTTTGCAGGAGGGGGGAGGGGGTTACTCGCAGGGTGGTTAGTGGCATTCATCGCGATGCAGATGGCTTCCACCCTTCGCGCCGGCAAGAGCGAGAGAAAGAGAGGAAGTGGATGAGAAAAAGAGAGACCGAGCGGCCCGGGAGTGAACGAGAGGGAGATCACCGGCGATGCTGCCGCTGGCTGTTGCTGTTCTGCTGCTGCTGCCGCCGCCGCCGCCGCTGTTGCTGCGTGTGCGTGCACGCGCTTTTTCCTACGTCCCTCTGTGCCTTTGGCCTCTGCATAACTGCCTCCCCTTCCCTCCTGTGGTGCACGCACACGTGTGTATGATCGACCAATCACCGGTATACGTGTGTTGCCTCTTTCTTTCTGCGTGGAATGTGAGTATGCGTGCATGTGTGTGTGTGTGTGTGTGTGTGTGTGTGTGTGTGTGTGTGTGTGTGTGTGTGTTTGCGCGAACGTGCGTGTAGGCGAGATTGCGTCCAGCGTGGCGCAATGGTGCGTATGCGCCGTATGCGGCTTTTTATTTCTTCACCAAGGAAGAGGAACAGAAGTTAACCGACAGTACAAACTGCGCGCGTCGAAGCATTTGAAACTTTACTTTTGGGCCGAATGATACGAGCGATATCATGCTCTAAATTGTCACATACACAATGTATAAATATATAAATTATATTACCAATGCTCTTGCTTTTATATAAAATTTTCAAAGAACACAATCTTTATGTTACCTTCTGCAATGAAACATCTGCAATGAGATTTCAAGGTGCAAAACTTAAGTCTTAAGCCGTAAGAAATTGACCAAAATTATAGTCGATTATTCTCTTCGTATTCAGATTATGATTGGTCAATTTCTTATAGCTTAGGGTTTGAAGCTTGAGATTTACGTCTTAAAATTTCATTGTTGATGCAGCTGAGCTTAGAGAGAATTAGATTTCTTAAACATCGCTATCGTTATTGTTATCAAGTAATCTGTGAATGACACATTTGGACAATTATAATTTAATATACAACTCTCCTTACGACGAAACTCGAAAAAAATCTCATTACGAATTTTTCCCCTAAAAAGTAGAGATATTAAACGCGATCGCGCGATAATTCTTTTCCGCTTTCGACGCCAGGTGCTATTGTTTCTCACATCATTCCTAGCCGAGTGTGAATTAAAAGAATGCGTAACGTCGTGTTAAACGATTACCCGCTTTCTGTCGTCTTGCACGCACGATTTCGTCTGGGTCATAACAAGGAGCGTATCTCGAATAAACAGGAACGTCGTCTCGGATTTAATTCTCGTTTATGAACGTACCTCTTCCCTCCCCTTTGCGTCCCTTCCGCCCCCCGTTCTCTCTACCCCTTCTTCTTTCTCATACTTGGCTCGTGAACGTATATTGTATATCCTCCGGAGGGTAGACCCCGGTTCTCTATATTTACCTGTCACCTCGATGACGATCGTGACGAGGGTACTACGTGTACCCGGCGCGGCGTACCCTTCGTTCTTGACGCTGCTCAGGGTACGAATATATATAGACGTCTTGAATCTGGCTCGTGTGTCGCATATACGGTTTTTCATGAGCTTGCTCGCACACGCGAATTATCTAGAGGTACTAAAAATAACCTGCGGGTTTAACGCTATTAACAGATTTAATTCGAAAGCATTAGTAAGAATTATTAGGGACCATTCTGACATCGATTCGTATCCTTTAATCGGTAATAATGAAATCCCACATGTGCGCCCAATCTATTTTAATTAGCCCGTATAACATGATATTTGATGTAAAAACTTGTAAGAGAGTAGTTAAAATCAATACGCGTACAAACATGGGGTCGACGATTTCACCGCATACCTCTCTCAGGAGGGGGAACATTGGTAAACAGCGATCAATTATCCGCGCGAGTCTCGTGGCCGTGCGTAAATTATCTCGTTCTCGCTTATATCTAGACGAGGTACGGGAAATCGTCACATTTTTCATGGAGATTAATCGAGTCGACAAACGAGTTCAATCGATGAATAATCGATTCGGGAGGGCGCGATAAATCGGCTCCTGCTGGCCCGGTGGTAGCTACTGATTCCACGCGCGATTTGCATACGCAGGAACGTGTCGCGGTACCAACGACACCCCAGACCCCACCTTCGATTATCATGAAAATGTCTCGAAAAGTACGTGTGTCGCGTCGTAGACACTCGCAGACGGCTCGCCGCAGTGACGCGCAGCGGCTCCCGTCCAACGAAAGCGAAAGAGAGAGAGAGAGAGAGAGAAAGAGAGAATGACAGAGACGAGAAGGGGAGCCTCTCGCTCGCCAAGAACAGGGGCTACCACACGAGACACGAAAATTGGCATAAATGAGATTGATACGACTTTAAGTTACTCCACGTGAGAGGCTCGACGCTAGTCGAGATTCTGGTCCCGCCACTCGTCACGCCACTTTGCTCGCCTCCTTGTGAAGAAAAGCGCTCTGAACGACAACGCTCTCGATCCAGGGCGTCCGACCAGATACGCCCCTGCCGTTGACCGGCGTGTCGCTCGTTTCAATAACGATCTGCGAGAACCCGTTTCCGATCTGCGGAAAGTGACGTTGAGAAAGAAAGAGAGAAGAACCAGCTAGGTAACCTACAGTGGCCAATCTGTATTAGCGTCGACCTATTTTAGTCTGTACCTCGATGGCTCCGAGTGATCGAGCGCGCTTTTCTCTTTATTCTCCTGAGGCGTTGACGGTGAATGTACTTTGCGACAGGTGGCATTTATATGTTCTTATATACGTATATATCTCTCTTACTGGAGTACAACTTCGATGGAGGAATCTTAAAAATACCGATATGTATCAATTGATTTTAAAGGCTACGACTTGTTCCCGTCACGTTTTGTGCATGGACGTTAATTTTTAAATCGAGTTGTTTTTATAAAATATATTATTCTCTTTCTTCAAAAGTAGTACGATTAAAAAAAATGTGATTTTCAAATTATAAATGAGTTGAGTAAACATTATCCTATTTTAATATTCAAAAGTGAGCTATAATTTAACTTAAGAAAAAAATCATTAAAATGATCACAAATTAAAAGGATGGTTTCGAAGGGTCATGAAAAAAAATTATAAAAGTAGTATTTAATATATATCTTTTTTGTCGATATCATTTAATTAGTCAATAATTTCTGTCAAGTTGAAAAATAGGTTTCTTCTTTTTTGAGAAATTTAATTTTTTGAGTTGTATCATTTTTATTAATCTAAAGGAGCGATATGTTGTAGAAAGTTATTTTCTAAACTTTGTTAGAAAGAGAAAATTTTGCTAAACTTTTGTAGATCATTGACACTATTGGCACTTTTAGTATCTATGTAGCGTATGATTACCGGGAAGAAATATGCTAAAACTCGAAAATTCAAAAAATTTATAAATGAGTAAATATTTGCAATAGCTTTACTCTCGTATAACCAACAATTATAAAAATACTTTATCAATCGATAGTCTCATTTTATATACGATTCACTATAACTTTTTAACTATTTCAATCGATCGCAAAAACGCGACCGTGAAGATGCTCCCACGGATAGCGAAAGAACACTGTGTGGTACGAGGGTGATCGCGCGGAATCTGGGAGCGGCGGCGTGTAGAACAAGTAATAAAATAATTTTAACGACCAGCTTGAATTATGCGCGTGGTACAAATAATAATATCTGCCCGGCACGCATCCCCGCAATAAATATCGAAGGGGTCCCTGGTCCTTTCCCCCTTCTCGCCCTTCCCCGTTGACGATCCAAGAACCCTCGAGCGTACCCTCTTCACGGTACACCTCGACGAGGTTCATGCTCGGTTATATGGAGCAGAGGGCCCCCGATCGTACCGAGGGGGGACCCCTTGCGAAAAGGGGCCTGACCTCGTCGCAGTGATTCTCCGTTCTTGTCGCCGGCATCGTCGGTATATCTTCCACGAAGACGATAACGTGGGAATTTCGATGTAACTAGTAAGTCAATAAGATATTCGTCTTTTCTTTATATCAACAAGAATATCTACGCGATGGACAGCATTTCGGAATGCGATAATTTTTAACAATCCATTGTCATAATTTATACTTAATCTCAATGATAACAGATTACTAGACTTTCGGCACCATTTCTATTATGACATACACGTGAGTTTTCTTTTATTTTATATGCTATAACGTTTTTATAAATAGAGATACATTTGAAGAAGCTACGCGATTTGTAGATTATTTTCGTCTTGATTGCGCAAATTATCTCTAACGTTTCGTGAACATTCCAATTTACTTCATAAGGGTCAGAAACAATTTGATACAGTATCAAAAGTTGCTTCTCACTCTAATAAAGTAAACTGCAATGCCTATGGAAAGTTGGCACTTAACGATGTATTAAGACAAGGAGGAATATAATCTGCAAACCACGTAGCTTCTTCTCTAAGAAAATATATCTGTAATGTGACTTTAAAAAGTATTAAAGATTGTTTACCGTTATATTTCTTCACGTTTAACGTTTCGATTGAAAAAAAATTATTATAATATATTCATTTTTACGCCATATTTTTTACAATACCCAATGTAATAATATTGTGACAAAATAATATAGAGTGAACTGAACACCGAAAGATCAGCATTTCCCTCAATAATTGAATATGAAGAATATAAATAGGTTTATTCTCTCATCAGTCTACTTCAAATAGTAATTGTTTATAAACATATGTTATAATAGAAGCTCGCACTTTTCGTGGGCGTTAAGGAAAACGCTGATAAAAATTTACCGCAAGATTTCGCAAACGGATACACACGCGCTTACCCAAGTACCCGAAGATTCGCGAATCGCGATCGTGCTGGGCACGTATTGAAATTCCAGACGCGTTGGATGACGTTCGCGTACGCGGAACGAATCTCCTCGAGGTTTCTTGAATACACGAAGAGAACCGTGTCGCGCAACGCGGACGTCGTGTTGCCGGCAGGTGACAGACGTAGCACGAATTAAGTGTCATAAGATGGTGGACCGACATACGAAGGGTACCATTGTCATTTCCCGCCGCGTACCGAATTTCGACGTGGATTCCGAAGCGTGTCTATAGATCGATCGTCGCAATAATACCGGACGTTTCCAAATGACTCGACTATTGTGACGCTGGCCCACGACCCTCGGTAAAAATAGATCGCATCAAAACAAACATAAAAGCAATTCCATCGTATTTTCGCCAATGTGAATAATTTATTTTTATTTTTGTGAAACACACGAGCCGTATTACGATCGCACCTTACAAATTTTCTATCCAAAAGCACCAATTTGCATTAGAGGGAGAAAATAATAAAGAGAGATAATCTTTCAATTTTAGGTTTCTTGATGTAACGATTAAACGATTCAATTCGCAGTAGCCTCTAAAAAAAAAAAAAAAAAAGAAATCAAATAGGCAGGCATCTTCGAAGGCGGAGTTCGACGAACATTTAAATTGGCCGACGGGATATTGCATCGTACGACTGCGAAGGCTATCCGGTTGCAGTGCAGATTTTGCAATGCAAGAAAGAAAAAAGCGTTTCGATGTCGGGAACCAGAAAAGAGAGGCGGAAGAGGCGAGGGAGACGCGGGAGGGAGGGATGGGGTACGGCAAGAGAGAGATTATGTCGTCAAAACGGACGTGCGGCGTAGACCGGCGGTTGTGCCCATTGGCCGTTGACAGCGCAATGAGATCCTGATTTGCGCGGATGTATTTAATCGCGCGCGGAGGCGCGCGAGAGAGTTGCGGGCTCGCGCGAACGAGTGAGCGAGCGAGCGAGCGAGCAGTTGCGCGCATCGTTTAGCAATCAGGGAGAATGATGCAGCCAGAATGGCCAGCCGACCGGGCTGGTGCAGCGAGATGCCGTAGCTACGCGCAATCAGTATGCCCGCGCAATTTATTTGTACACCTGTGCCCGCCGCGGTCCTGCGGGACGCGAGAGACCGATCCGGGATCCGGGCTTTCACGCATGGCTACGCACTCACGAAAGAACGAGAACTTCAGTTACGCTCGCGTAGAGAATTGCCATAAATCGTATCTTTTAAACAAATCTCCGATGAAGAAGACTTTCCTAAAATGTTGCTTATTTTAATGGAATTTAATTCAAATATTTTCTATTAATATAAAATTAGTCAAATTATGTTTAAATAGAAGATTAATAAAAGTTTTTTGAAATAACCCACATATAGAGCTTGCTAGCAAGACGCCAGTAGTTACAACGAAATCAATGCTTAGTCAATGCTACGTACTGTTAATTGACAGAAAAGATTCTGTCAATCAGTACTGGGCCATTACTGGCAAATGACTGGCTAAATTGATTAGGCCAGTAGTTGGTCAATACTATGCCAGTATCTGAACTATGGTAGTCAATACTGACCCAGTATTAAACTGATTTTAAAATCTTATGTGGAAAGTATATACATGATGCATGCTTTTCATTCGTATGGATTTTTTTCTAAATATATCTCGTTTTAATATTAATTACAGGTATTTAATGTTAATTATTTGACAGATAATATGAAATTGATACTCAAGTTTATGCCTTTTTACCTAAATACACATTTTCAAAAAATTTATTGAAAGAAACAGTAAATATGATTGATATATATCTATTAAGATAAATAATGTGACAGGTAGATATAACAACAAAAGATGCAAGAACAGGTATTATATTATACTAATAAAATAACAGGAATGGCATAGTTAACTTCGGGTTTTACAGTTAGTTTTTGTTACCACTTAATAATAGAGGGCCTCATGTCTTAATATATGTATATATAAATTCTCAACAAAAAATGGACATTCATACTTGAACAGTAGGTTTATGTAATTCCGACGGGCATTGTATATTAATCTCTTTGTTGTGAATATATATTTCTACCCTATAACGTCAACAGCGTATATAATCTTAATTATTAGATGAATGATAATGATATGATATCTTCATTCTTAGCTTGAACAATATTCTATATGCTGTAACACCACAAATATCTGATCAATCGCTTGCGATACTATGATCTCATTTTAAAATTCATATGCATTGATAAAAGGTAGGATATATTGCAAATTAACCATTTTTACTAAACTGCTTTAGTTGACTAAAAATTTTTTTTTCTAAAAACCGTTTTACATCCAATTTGTTAATGCATTTAATCTTGACAGTGATTTACATGACAAAGGTGATTTATGTTCAACCTTTTTTAGTTCCAAATTTAGTTTTTCTTTTGGCTACAAAAAATAACATTAATTTCCGTCTTGCACTTTCTCTTTTATGACTCTAGGTCGAATTTTCTTTTTTACTTGTAAGATAATAAAAGTGATACATCGTCCATATTGTCCTTGGACCTTGTCGTAAAATAAAATTAATGGATTTTAGAAATTAAAGAAACACGCTACCGGCATGTTTTTAACAATTTATGAAACTGTGAAAATAATAAATTTTACTAATTTTGTAAGTGGTAATAATTCTTTTCCTGTCACAACCATGGTTCCTTTTAAACCATGACAAATTTTCTTTTTTGTCAATGCGAAGTATAAAATTGTGCATTTTTTATAAGAAATATTTCCTAGTGGATTATAATAAACATGATTGGTTGAGTTCAGGTAACATAATCATCGTACCGTAAAGTATCAATATATATCTTCAAGATATCGACTTACTAAATTTACTTGTAAAATATACGCAATTTTATTGGAAATAGTTAATTATATTTACATAATTTTTATTAAAATCGTTTTACTCTCTGATGAAATTGATTTTATCGCTGGCAATGATATCGATCTGCCTTATCGCACGTCGTTACATAGTTATGATAGTTATGATAATAGCAATTGAAAGTGTCGATGATAAACTTTATTATGCTGTGTGATAAAGAAAAAGATTCGTTAATGGTTTTTATGGCTCTTTGTGAAAGAAAAAAGAGCTGTATTGGCCACTTGGTAAAACCAACGACTGTAAATTTCTATTCCAATGGTAGGTTGCTCGTGCTGTGGTTTGGACGAGCGAGAGATTATTTGGATTCCGAAGAATGGCAACAATCGAGCTTTGTAATCGGTCCTCGAAACGATAAAGACTTTGTTGGCTACCCTTCCGGCGGCACCGTTCTCTCCCCGTCACAACCACCCCCTGATTTTCACTCGATCTCGCCCCCTCCCCCTCCTCCACCTTCCTCCTTTCTCTTCGTCGCACACACATACACACACAATCTCCCTTTCTCTCGTTACTCGAGTTCTAAGAGCTGGCCCAATGCTATCACCTGTTGACAATCGGACGCCTACGAATTCGCCTGCGTATCGCGCGATCGTGTTCTCCCCCTCTCTCAGTATTCTCTTCTTTCTTCACTTTGACACGGAGTTTGACGGCGTTCCAAGTCCGATGAATCGGAGAGAAGTTTATTTTAATACAAGAGCGATCCGCAAGATGTTGAAATGAGCAATATTCAATAAACAATATGTTTTTCAAAATTGATGTAAATAGTTGTGATATATCTGTTTTCTGTCTAGCGTGTAAATTGATTATTTAGAATAAGGTGTTGTATCATATTTCCGCAGTTTAACGACTTACAGCACGTATAAAAGCTTCATAAATTAAAATAATGATAACTTTTTCACAAAAGTTGAAAATACATGCCAAAAATTCATCAAAATTTTATAACCATGAAAAGAAAATACCTTAATGTTTTTGCAAAGATCCACGTGTTTCATTTGTTACTTTCAACACACTTTGATAGGTTGAAATATTTATTTTAACTCCTCTTTCTAGTTACAAATGTGTTAGACACAGCTGTGAGCAAATTGTAGAATTTCTTTTAGTAAAATTAACATTAATATTATTTTGCATCAGTAACATTAGTAATATTTCATTTGTCGCACTATGATAGGTAGAAAAATTTATTTTAACTTTGTTTATGTTACAAATAGAATGTGTTAAACATAGTTGTGAGCAGATTGTAGAATTTTTTTTAGTAAAATTAACGTTAGTAATGTGTAAACATATATTTATATTAGAATTTACATTATAAAATACATTTTTACGTTATTTATGTATTTACTGATTTAAATTATATTATTTCAACACTAAAAAATATTGAATATCAGTTTAACACAAAATATCCAAGTATCACATTATGCTTCACAATCAAAATATGTTAAATGAACATATGAAATATTAAAATCTCAACACACAAGGATCAGTTTTTTTAATACCAGATATTTTCTACTCTGTGAATATGATCTCTTTTAAATATCTATTTTACGATTATTACATTTATCATTGGTTCGATTTTAATTATTATCAAAACTAACGAGTTCACTTTTTAACAACAAAAAATCGTTTTGCAATAAAAAAATTTATCACCAGCACTTTCGCTTGCCGTTTATCATCACATTATGTAAAAATATGTGCCATAAGGAAGATTATTACCGATATAAAATAAATTATGCCAGCGCGGAGCGATTTTGACGAAAATTACTTGAAAACATTCGACTAAGGAAATATTTCCAGCGAAATTGTTAGAAGTAATTTACCGCACGTGCACCACGTTTAAGAGAGCCCGTCGCTTCGCACAATGAATAGTAACGAGAAAGGATTTCGCTTTCGCGCTGCGAAGAGACGTGCGCTTCGCGCGTCGCGAAAATCGATGTGCGTCGCAAGAGGAACGTAATCGCGAAACCAAAGGTCTCGGTTCCCGAACGTCGCCGTCGGTCGGATATGAATGAACGCGAGCGCGGCACGAGACGGCCGGCCCGTTCGTGCGGGTAGAGAAGGAGATCGATCAGGGGGCCGTTCAGGATTCTGGTTTTCGAGTGCGTCTATGCCGGAACATACAATGAGCTTTCTCATGTCGCACGGTGGATGCGCCGCATCGCCGATGCACACATTCGCGCACATGTATATACACGCGACCTCGATATACGCGCGCGCACTTGATAGGGACAGATAGCTCTTCTGTATGTGTGCGTGTTATTGCGAACGTATACGTATACGCGAGAAGCCTAGGAAAGCCCGGTGCTACAAAGGCAGTGCGCCATCGAGTATCGCAAACATTGATTTGAATCACAAAGACCGCCCGCGGTATCCTATTGTCGGACTCCGACTTATTGTACGTTCTCTCTCTCTCTCTCTCTCTCTCTCTCTTTCTCTATTTCTCCATTTCTCCTTTACCTTCAGCTTTCTAGGTGTATCGCTCGATCCGCTCTATCTTCTTTCAACGGTAACGACCTATCAATCCACTTATTCCGCACGGTTTATGTGCCACTTGTGGCATTTCGGCCTAATGCCGCTGTTGCGCGGGCAAATCATACGCGCGAGAGGCGTTCTCGTTAATATTCGTGCATGTATCAGCCACTTGTGATCAGATATCGTTTTAATTTGTAGCTGATTACGTTAAAATGTACGACGGGGTTTTTGCAATGATTGCACAAGTTCCATATAACGGTGCTGTAAGCCAATTTCATTTTATCTTGAATTGCCAGGTAGTAAAATCTAGCGCGTTCACAAAAAATTAAAATCTTTGGAAAGTTCGAGGACGTTAAAAGTTAAGCACGGACTTTATTCATTTCCAAAATGCAGAGATAGTATAACAAAGGCAAAAAGGAAAGAGGATTAAGCCATAAAGTGAAAATAAAAAAAATTAAAGATGATGTAAGTTCGACATTTTCAATTTTATGATCCTGCACATGCCATTTGTATGTTGTAAAAATAAAAAGTACAATACTTACAAGCAGGAAACACTTTCTACCTGCTGTCTAATAATGCCAGACGATAAATCACGAGCTAACATAAATTTAAGTTCGTTCACCCGAAAAAATGTCGTTCACCCGCAAGAGAAAAGTTTTTATTAATTGTAGATTTATTTATCTTTCGCAATATAAATGCACCTGTAAATACGATACAAACCAAATGCTTGTTTTAATTGAATTGATATTTTTTTCGCATTAAAATTCTATTCAAATTATCAAATTTCTACGAAATATTTACGGTGGTGATAATATAATAATTTACTTATAATCAATATTGTTTATACATCAAGTCATTGTTATCTAATTGCTTTTGACTGCGATTATGTGGTAGATATAATATAAAATATAATTAAATTTTTTTTTTGTTATTATATTATAGACGAGTTAAATATCTACGTTTTATATTCATAAAACATCTTTATTTTTGTTATTATTTTAATCAGGTATCGCTGCGATAAAAGATTATCGAGATATCGGATAAACTATAATCGCGATCAATGCAAGCTACAATTGCACTAAAGATTGACGTTCTCAAGGACGAATTGCGAAATAATAATGTCATCGCAATCACGATGATCGCGCATCAGGATCGAGATCACTCTAGATTACTTTGCAAAATTGATGTAATTGCAGTAATCAAAACGTAGATAAACAATCATTCGATGAGAATGCAATTGCGATAATCATCTCTTGGAATGAGGAAAAAATGTATGCTACACTTAAAAGAGGATATTAATAGTTTTTGAGTACGTTTATACGTGTCGTATCGATTTTGGAATTGTCGCGATATCTTTTACTGATATCGACGAAGCACAAAATATAGTTTTACGCGTTTATTTACCACGCACACTTCCGCCACAAACCAATTCGTTTCGCATCTCTTCTCCTTTTCTTCGCGTCTCGCGGCAACAGGTCCCACAACATACAGCATGCTGAAACGAAGACACGACGTCCAATGAAAGCTCTACGATAACGATTTTAGTGAGCTTCTTGCCGTGAATTCTGCCGCCCAACGGAAAAGGACAGGAGGGAGGGAGGAGCGAGATCCTTATTACGAGCTCCGAATCTTCTCGAATATATCGCGAGCAGTGAAATAAAATTCGGTATTGAGAGTTTGAAAGAGAAATCATTACGAGAGTCAAGAAAATTAAGAGGAAACGCGAATACTATTATACTTATACCTTTCAGTGAGATAAAAGAAAACTTTGATAAGATACGATAAATGACGCGCAGTGCACATGATGTGAATTGCGGGAAATATGTCTCAATCTTCACTCGCTTAGTTTATCTGCTAACTTCTAAGGCAAATCATGAGAACATCTTTCATAAGATAAGTCATTTCTAATCTTATTCGTCATATAAGTATCGCACTACCTGTGCTCTTAAAAACAGTGTACTACAAAATCTCGCGTTGTGTCTTCTACTTGTACATATATACATATATATACATATATATATCCATCATATTATCTCTCTATGAGATTCTTAAATGTGTATTTGGCTTATTCGTGCATTAACGTTGATGGATATGTAATACATCACGTAACTCCAGGTCGTGTGCAAAGGAACATATTAAGGCTCGCGGACACACGTATGCACCAGGCACCTAGCGCTGCTCAACGCTGTTCAACGCTGCGAGCGGCGGCCGCGTAGCGGTACATGCGTCCGACGGGTAGCCGATTTCGCGGCGCGAAAAAGTAAGTAGAAATGTTGCCCGTGCACAGCAGTGAAGAGCGAAAGAGACAGACGAGAGGAAAGGATGACGATAGCGTTAGGTAGGAACGAGAAGCGAAGGGAGGGAACGAGACGTCGGACCGAAGCATCGCCGCGAGAGGTCGGTCATGTTCGCTAAGTGACGTCACGAAGCTGTGGCGCCGCCTCCGAGGTGAGCGAGCCGGCCGATTGGTTGAGAGAAATGATGGCAGGCGCGCTTGCCAATCGATTGCCTACGGTGCGTAGTACGGAGCGCAGTACATCGGTCGGATATGGTCCCCACTATACCGCGAGGTAGCGTACGAGAAGAGGGGTGCTCAACGCTGGAAGAAGGGAGACGGCCGCCTTCTCGGCAGGAACTGAGCTTCTATCTCGAGCCTTGTTGGAAATACATCAGACGGTTTCGTTCTCTCACAGAGGATAGAAGTTGTGTACGCATCTTCTGCATCGGACCGTTCGTTGTTAGTAGTCGTGCATCAGCACAGTGGAAGTAGAGCGAGGAGTAGTTGAGAATAAAAGCGCATCGCTGCCTTTTAATCGTGCTACGCGCCGCAGTTATAAACTGCCCTGCCGCACCGGATTACATCGACGAAAGTGCATACGCGGGTGAAAGAGCAAAGAATTCTTGAAGACAAAAACAGTGTTCGTGAACTTGATCAGGTATTGGGTTTTCGCGTTGATTTGTCTTCTCGCGTTTCTTCCTGTGTCGCACGCGCTGTTTAGAGGGTGCCATCATCTCGTTTCAAAGGAGACCGCCGCTCCGGAGCACTCGCGCTTAGTTGGCGCGTCGTTGCCGCATTGTCGTGACGCGATTCGTCGAGCGTACTGTGGCTCGCAGCCAGTCAGAATAGCTGGCGAATGGTACGGAGTGGTGAGAGACTAGCAGTGAGGGGAAGAAAGCGAGTGAGTCAGTTCTCGTATAGACATTCTGAACCACGGATCGCTTTAAGCGCTTCTCTGGATTTTTGAAAAGACGAGAAAAACGAATGAACATACGCATCGCGGAACAATGTACGAAGGGGGACTATTTCGATAGTATGTCGATCGCGAGTGATGCTTCTCGCCGAGAGATCGTGTCTGCATGGCGTTTGTCTCGTGAATGATATTCATAATTAAATTCGAACACTGCGAAAAACGAAGATTTATCGTAATTGGTGATACGAAGATCATCACCAGCGCGGAATGGTTCGAGACTGCCACATCATTCGATACGCTCACGCGATCGTGTGATCCAGTTGATCACACACACTAGTGACTAGAAAACGTGCGCGAACGTTTTGCGATCCATTCTTACGCGGAGTGTCTTAATAGTGATTTATATATTAGTGACTTAGAGAGTTCTAGCGATTGATTTTCATGTCATCGCTTCGGAGGTGAACTTAAAGAAAACTCCGGTGGTGATTTAGACGACGAGTTTATCCACCGGTGTGATCAATTGACTTTTTTTTGGCGTGCCCCCATTGATTTTCTTGACGTCGAACGGTATTAGAAAAGGGCAGCAAACTGTACGGGCACAGGCAAGAAGAGATGCACACGATGGAGACGGACATGAAGGGCGGCAGTCTGCATGCTCAGATGCCACCGCATCCACACCAGGGTGTATCACCGATGGGCCATCATACTGGGATGTCTCCTTACGGATCTTTAGGCTCGATAGTTCATAGCTCCGCGCTGTCGGGGAGCCCACCCAGCGCGGGTGGCTTGGGCCTCGGTCTTCAACATCATCATCAAACTTCTCAACATCATTACGCAATGTCAGCTGCCGCCGTCGCCGCCGCGGCCGTGCAACAGCAGCAGCAACAACAGCAACAGCAGAGCATGCACGCAATGGTAGTTCAACAGAGCGCTCAGCAACAGCAACATCATGCTCATCAGCAACCACAACAGCAACAGTCGCAGTCACAGCAGCATCATCAAGCTAATAATCATAGCAATCCAAATAATCCTAACAACCCCAGCAATTCTTCCAACGCCAAGAATAACAACATGGATCGCGTAAAGAGGCCAATGAATGCATTCATGGTATGGTCGCGTGGGCAACGGCGCAAGATGGCTCAAGAAAATCCGAAAATGCATAATTCCGAAATATCGAAACGCCTTGGTGCCGAATGGAAACTTCTCAGCGAAGGAGAGAAGCGTCCGTTTATTGACGAGGCGAAGCGGCTGCGCGCCGTTCATATGAAAGAACATCCCGATTACAAGTATCGGCCACGTCGCAAGACAAAGACGCTCATAAAGAAAGACAAGTTTCAGCTCGGCGGAGCAGTCGCCGGCGTCGGTGGAATGCTCGGTGTGGATCAACGGCAAGTAGGTACCAGCGGAGGACCGCAGCAGCCGCAATTATCGCGAGACGTATATCAGATGCCCAACGGGTACATGCCCAACGGTTACATGATGCATGATCCAACAACGTATCAGCAACACGTCGCGTACAGCAGTCACATGGGTGGTGCTGCAACAGCTGCCTCGGCTGTGGCCTATCCTAGGTACGATTCCATGGGACATCACATCGGTGGCAGCAGTCCTAGTCCTATCAATATGAACGGCTATGGCGGATACGGTGGATACGGCGGTACCACTGTACCCGGTGGATCACCATCACCTTATCATCAGGCTCAGACGGGTTCTCAGATATCCAGTAGTCATAGTCCTAGTGGCAGCAGCATAAAGTCCGAGCCTACGAGCCCAGCGAGCGGTGGCATACATACACCGACGCCGACGGGCGGCCCGACGCCGACGGGCGCGGCTGGTCCTGCCGGCCAGGTCAAGAGGGAATACATGGGGCAGCAGCAAACGAGCCAACAGGCATCGCAAGGAGATCTCCGGCAGATGATCTCTATGTATTTGCCGCAAGGCATCGAGCAGGGAGTCGTGCAACACGGTGGAAGCGTCTACCCACCGGGTCCATCACCTGACTCATTGACGCAACATCATACAACCATGCAGCCGATTACACACATGTAAGTTATTACAAAGGAAGTGAAGAGACAAGCTTCTTTCTCACACATTACACTTCTTCTTCTTCTTCTTCTTTCTGCCTATACTTGCTTGCGAGTAGCTTTTAGAGTCGTGAAAATGGGGTAAACCATGATGCTCGATATAGTTATATCTCGACATCTTATAGTCCTTTAAAATATGGAATAAATGAGACTACTTTTGTAGATACACAGTATTTCTTTCAAAAATTAGACCACATTTTTTTTTGCTATTACCTACACTTTTTCCAATAAAAATTACATAGAGTATCACAAATGTCTCTATTATAATAGTATTAGATACGAATAGACTTTCGCAATATTTCTACAAACTAAAGCATAATATTTACGTTCGAAGGGAAAGAAATGTTTTGGGTCACGTTGTGAACGACGACCTATAGCGTCCCCGACAGATAATTTGAGTCAGTACATATCTATCCTAGTACAGTCCTAATCCATAATGTTCATCGATGTCAAGTATGACGAACGTAACGCAGTTTATCCCAGTTTGACGATGATTGCACTGTTCACTTGAGTTATAATTAACAAAAATCATTGATGAGATAGATCTTCGAATGTTATTTGAAGATCATCGATCGTTTTTTGCAATTTGAACGTTATTGGAGTTTACAGGAGATTCGCATTAATTATAAATTGTATTTTAAAAATTAGTTTGTATTTTATATATTTTTTTTTTATTTTTCCATTTAATACATTTTTTAATTTAATTTCTCATTTAGAATACCAAATAGAAAGTCTGCAGTTCTACATTAAAATTCTTTGCATTTGTTATGTTATTGTATTTATAAATATAAAAATTATTTCTCTAACATAAATTCTTTTATATATTTCTTGGCTATAAACTGAATTTTCATAACAAGAATCCCCTGTACTCCGCACGTATAATAATTCGTTAGTATCGTGTATGCTTCATTTAAGAATTATTCTCTTATCAAATGAATGTGCAATACTTATATAAATATTATTTATCTCCTTTTTAATGCCTCCTTTCTTCTTATACTGATTTATTTCACGACGCAATACTCACTTTTTTCTATTGCTAAAGCAAATGATAATATACTATCGTGATGAGAACTATGCTTCTGGATCTTCTATCATTACACCAATTAACTACTAAAACAGCGATCTATGATTCGCTTCTTACATCTGAAATTTGCGACCAGTTGCTTATTCGCGCACGATTATTACTATTTCAAGAGTTAGCAAAGTGGAACTTCCAAGATATCATTACTCTAGAAAATTATAGACTGCCGTGTCGAGTCGGGAAGTAAGAATGAAATGCGTCGATTTACCTCGTATCAAGGTGTAAAAATCTTACACGCTTGATAAAACATTATTAATATGAATTTTACTAGAATAAGTAAACATTTGAATAACTATCGCCGCACTAAAGCGAATAAAATATAATTTATCTGTATTTAGGCGCATGTCTTATACGTTTAATTTTTCTTAGCTAGAATATATTTGTTGAAACGTGATTCATATTTATTTATTTGTACTCTTTATGTAAACTCTTATATATCCAAGTTTAATTGTCATCCTTTAAACATTACTTACGTAGGAGAACTTGCTCGTATCCTTAAAAAGTTCCTTTGCCTAATAATAGATAGAAGGCATATATTTGAGGTTTATCAGGATTTATAAGAGATTAGTGGGTTTATAATAAAGAGGATTTAAGCAATTCTGTGTTTGCATTTAATCGAAACTTTAAAACTTATATACAATGCCTGTTTTCACCAACGTAGATTAACTTTAAGAATTAGAAAAAAAAGAACAAGTTAAACCGAGATTAAAATTAATTTACATCGAAATTGTATAGTTTATGGGTTATTTCTGTATGATTGATACAGAAATAACCCTTTGATATATTACAATTATAATTACTAATTCTCCATGAATATTGCAGTTTACGTCATTAGAGCAAGAAATAACAATCTGATACTGTTAATCTACATTGGTAGAAACGGCGATTAATAGATCCAACAGTCTTCGTTTGTTTATTTACACACTCTCTCTCTCATCACATACTCATTACATGTATCGAAATCAGTTTATCAATTATAATATATATATTTTTCGTATAATTATGTTTTAGATGTAGATTATCAGTTTATTAAATTTTAATCTTACTTTTTAATTATAAAATACAGAGATTTACTCAAAGATTTGTAATTTCTCGCAAAAATTTTTAGTTATTTGTAAATTATGTGATTATATATCTAGTTTTGTAACTATTACATCATTTTATCTTATTTCTTTCCATTGATTTTTATTGTAAATTATTAATTATGCTATTTTTTGTATCTATTTTTTTTATATTTCGTTATTATGTAGATACATAATAGAAATTTTAAAGCCAATTGAATTATTTTGAACGTAGGGTCCAGAAGCAGAGTTCACGATATCGTATATTTAGTTTGAAACTTATAAATTTATTTTTCTTCATAAATTTATTTCTTTTCTTTGTTATTTCTTTTCAGATTTGCAACTTTTCTAGAACTAGATGAATATAATAAATACTTAAATTTTTAATTTGTAAATGAAATACTGTATTTAATTGTGAGAAGTTGAATAAAGTTCTATGAAGGTATTTTATTAGAATTATTAAGAAGAGAGTTTTATTGATATATAGGTTGAGTCATAAACGAAATTATTATTTAGAAAAATAGTTTTTTTCTAATTTTATTTTGGTTAATTTTTTTAGTTGATTCTTATGTTTTTCAAGTAATATCATGACAATTCCACGCTAACTCACACTTGGATTATACCATTTCACTCTATCACGATCATCGAATAATCACAAAGATTTCGTCTGACTCATCCTATCTCTCTATCGATGAACATCAGTGGATTGTTAATACTAGAAATTTAGCAATCCACCGACTTATCATCTTTCATAACTTAACACAACACATGCATAATTCGTAGGAATCTCGTAGCTTAAAGAGAAGCAAACTGGATGGACATCTGTGCAAATGGAAGCCCTGTAGAAAATAACAGAAAAAAAGAAAACCAGAGAAAAAAAGAAAAAAAAAAGCGCGCGAAAGATAAAATGCGAAGTAAAGAGAAATGCATTATTAGTAAGAGGGGGAGGGGGAAGGGGAAAGAGAGAGAGAGAAAGAGAGAGGGAGAGAGAAAGGTAATAAACACAAAAGGAAAAAGTATAATAAAATATATTATATTTCAAGACAATTTTCATGGTAAAGACGAATACAGTCTGCAGAGCGCATACATAACCATACTCATAAACGGACGGAGGCTTCCTTATTCGAGGTTTGGAGATTTTCACACTTAAAATTCAAAGTATTAAATCAATATATATGTTAATTTTTGAAAAATTATAAAAATTTTGTTTGGTACACAAATAGTATTTAATCAGGGTGTATAGAAATATATATAAATATATTTCACACATACACCATAAAAGATAAAATATTTGTATTATTTTGAAATATCATCCTCCATTTAGATAACTCCATACTCAGAAAAATCAAGTCTCCGTCTCTGACCATATTTTACATTACAACTTATCAATATAGAAAATGTTATCAGAATAAAATCTTATATATATTTTTTTAAATCATTTAAACATTTCAAATTTAACTAAGACACGCGCGCCTAAAGAAAACTTTAAATTTTTATTAGATGTAGAACAATTTTTTCTTAACAAAAACATGTTTACACTGGGGACCATATGATGAGATATATAATATAAAACCAGTGAAGATATGTAGTATGTAAAAGAAAGATCTTAGTTAAACTTCAAATTTGATTTAAAAAAGTATATATACACACATTATTTATATCAAAGATATATATTATATATATATACATATTCTTTGTGAAAATTGTCTTGGAATTATATTTTGTTATTTTTTTCCTGAATCTACTTTCTGTCCCTCATCTCTCTCTCTCTCTCTCTTACTTGCTATATTATGCATTTCTCTTTATCTATTTCGTAATATTAAAAACATTGTACCTTTTTACATAGTAAATATCTTCACTGGTTTATATTATATATATCGTTATATGATTCCCAGTATAAACATTTTTTGTGTTACGAAAAAATTGTTCTACATCTGGTAAAAATTTAAAGTTTTCTACGCGCGCGCGCGTGTCATAGTTAAATTTTAAGTCTAATTAATCTAAAAGAAGTACTGAATTTTAACACAAAACTGACTTATGATATATAAGTTCAGCTTTCTATGCATTATCTAAGATCTAAATAAGGGGGCGAGGAAAGCTCCACAATCGCCGTACATATACGATACGAATTATCAAATCTCGTTGTTAATTTTCAGATGTATTCAAATTATACATTTCTTTTATTTACAAACAAGGATGTCAAAAATATTATTTGAGTTACAAGAATACGTAGTAATGATCATGCGAATTAATTGAAGAGAGAATAATAAGAAGAACTAAAAAAATCACATTCCTCTTATTAATAACAATAATAACTAATGATATAATGGAAAACGTATAATATCATAATCTTAATAACACAATAAAAATTAATATTCAGATGTGATACAGTAGTGAAAACTATAAACAGTTTATATTTTAAATGCTCGGAAAACGAATTATATAAGAAAAGAATTTCGTTCGCGTTTATTTTGAAAATGGAGCTGATTCCAATAGACTGCTACATTCTTTAAAATAAATTATATTTTATGTGACTCTAATAAACTTGTTGATATATAAAAAATCTCAACCCACACATTGAAATAATCTATATTTTAGGAATTTACGTATAGAAATCATATCTTTTTTACACATAGACTCCTCACTGATTTTACATTATGTACATTGTTATGTGGTTCCCAGTATATATTAATATTTACATTGTTTTGCTGCTAGAGTTTATTATCATTAAATCTAAAACTAATAATTATAATAATAAAAACATAGAGCATTGCGTATTCATGTACAAAATACTCGTTAAATAAGATATTTTTCAAATAACATTTTGTACGTGTAACATTCCCTTAATATTTGCTTGTGAAGTCTTCTCTATTGTTTTGAATTTTAAAATTTTCTATAAGTTTTAGATAAATTCAATATATATATATATATACATTAATATAAAAGGATTATCTGGGCACAAAATTGACTTTCGATATGTGAGTGCTTTATTCATTTTCCATTAGTTTTCATTCAAAAAAGTTATCGTAAAGATCAGAAGTATTTTTCTGATTTTAAAAAAAAAATATATAATAAAATAATTGGTTAATATTTTTCTGTATAAAAATTAATATTTACATTGGAAACCACATGACAATATTAGAATTCATTTTTAGAACAAACACGAACAAGATTCTCTTTACATAATCCGTTTTTTCAAGTATTATTAATTTTTATTATATTATTAGGATTATCATGTTATATGTCCTCTATTATAACGTTAATTATTAAATATGTGATTTTTTAAGTTACTCTTAACAGTCTCGCTTCAATACATTACATAATTCTTTAAATAATATCGTTGACATCTGCGTTTATAAATAATAGAAACTTGTATATATAAAATTTTTTAATGCATTTTTCATGGTGCGATTAGAGAATGAAATCATAAAATCCCAATTCGCACTAGTGTATTGTATAGTGTACTGTATACCAAAACGAAGTGTACTATTTGTATATTGTATACCAAAACGAAGTGTACCGTTTGTGGGTTAATACTTTGAAACATGTCTGAATATGTCTGAAGATAATAAACTTTTTTGGGTATGTGTGTGAGATTTGCGTGTATATACGTCGATTAGGGTTTCCCAATACATTTACTTAATAATGCATAAAAAAACTCTACTTATTGCGTATATTTATAATTTAATTTTATTATATTTTTAGAAAAGTCAGAAATTATGATAACTTTTTTTAATGGAAAACTAATGGAAAATGAAGTATTTTTAAGTATTCTTATCGAAAATGAATTTTATGTCCAGATGCAGTCTTTCTTTTATATTAATTTACGATTTAGAATTTACCTAAAACTTAAAAAATTTTTTTAATTCTAAATAATAGAGAATATTTTACAAGCAGATGCTAAGGGAATGTTACACGTACAAATTCGTGTTTGAAAAGCATCTTACTTATTGACGAGTGTTTTGTACATGAATATGTGCTATGTATTATTATTTTGTTTTTGTCATCGTGGTTTTATATTTTATAATAATAAAGTCTATTATAACCAAACTAATAACAAAATTTTGTCCATTGTGTATTCAATGAAATATACAAAATATACACTGGTGATTCAATAAACTATATTTTGTATGTTTCATTGAATATACTATGCAAAACCTCAATTTTTCATACAATTTCAAAATTTTCGATAACCTATCCAAATTATCCCACTTTCCCCTAACTTTTGCAGCCTGTAAAAAGACACTCAAAATTCACTCATAACTTTTTTTTGTTCTTTTGCCAGCTTGTAAAAATATATTTATATATACACTTGTATATATGTATTTATAATTGTGTAAAAATATCTATAATATATGTTTATAATTAATATGTATATATATTATTATAACATATGTTTAATGTATTACATATAATTATATATATTTAAACAGATATAATTTTTAATAATTTTTATATTTTATTTTTTATTGTTATATTCATTTTGCTGCAAATAAAGTTATCGTTACACGAATTCTGTACACAAATTTTGACCATATAAAATCTGTATTTAGGATCACCGTTCTCTCCCCACCCATTTTTAAAAAGCATTAACATCAATCAAAATAAACTATTATACAGTAGGAATTACATTTTTTTTTATTATATTTATTATCACTTAGCAACATATCCAAAGACCGCCAAGAGGAGCATTATATTCGGAGATGTTTCATGATATGGAATAGCGTACTCGAATTTAGAATTTTTCACAAAACATGTTCCAATAAATTGTACATACGTATACAAGTCCGTAGATCTATAATTAAGTGATAAATAACGTAATTTCAAGAATCATTATTTTGCATCTCGTGCTTACTCTCCTCACGTCAAAATGCATTTCATAAAATGAACGTCTCAAATGTACAAGCTATATATGTATATATAAATGATAAATTCAATGCAAATTATCGTGAACTCTGTAATGTACATACGTTGCGATATGTTAGAATATAATATTATATATAGATTTATCGATATATATATAATACAGATATATATTGCATCATGAAACGAAACTTGTGTTTTCAATTTGACCGTCCTCTACATCATCTTTCGAATCCGACATCCTGTCTCGACGTAGTATCTTTATTGTGATATTATGATCATATTTATATAAAAATTATAACGTAAATAGCAAGAGAATAGTTCCGTTTATAATTGAAAATTCGTGAATGTTATATGAGTACAAAAATTAATTGGAACGAAAAATAAAAGTCTAAGACAAGAAATCTCTCTCTCTTTAGCGAATAATACAATTTTTCTAACATTTTATCGTCTTATATATCGTTGGGTTGATAAAAAAAAGTAATATAGGTTTGCAACTTTTTAGTAGACCATTTTTTAAAATTCTAAATTGAAACATTTTAATTAGGATAATAAATATAAAGTTTTAATTATCATCGTTGATAATTTTTTTTAGAAAAACGGTGCAATGATTTTCATATCGAATCTTCGATCACTCAACTGCGAAACGAGTTCTCTTGCTTTTGTAACAAGTCAATGTCAAATCGTATATAAATGGCACGATGAATCCACGTGAATAGACATACCCTATGATTTGCACAAATAATTTTTCGCCGCAAGTAGGCTTTTATTCTCCTGACGATGGGTCATAGAGCGCATTCGCGAAATCATCCCGATAAATATGTATATAATATATCGTATATGCATAAACTTGCGCGCCGAACGCGGTGTATGGCCGAGTGGAGACATTAATTCGCGCCAATAAATATTCCCATCGTTCCGGCACATAAACCCCGGCGTTTGTCATACACACGCAGTCATTTCGGTTAAAAGGCATTCCCTCCGCCACTGAATGCAAATGCGAGTAGCTCGTTGTGCGTGCCGCTAGGGTCTCTAAAGTGCTTTCAATTACGCGTTCCACCTAACGTTCCGACGCGACGCGGCGCGACGGTCCTGCATGCGGAGGGCCGTTTTCCTATGTTTTACATAACCGGGATTTTCAAGTGTTTCACGCCCCACGACGACACGCATGCTGCGTGTCGACGGTGGCGGCGGCGGCGGCGGCGGCGTGGTATGTACGTGAACGGAATGCGTGAAGTGCGAGAGCTCGTCATTATTTAATACCTATCGCTTCATCCGCTTTCTTCGTTTTTTTACCTCCTTCTCCCGATCCACGACCTTCCGCGATGTTTAACTCGTGAGAGGTTGCGCTTGATGACGAGCGATGAGACGGAAAATTGTTTTCCTCTCGCGCGTTATAACGTGACATTGATTGTCTGGAATATAAGGCCGCTACCTAGCGCGTAATTTGCATCTGCACGTATACCAGACACTAAAAACCAAGAAATAGAACACTCGTATGTATTCAAGCTATAAAAAGATAAGCAAGGCCTGTAAACGAATAACAAAGGTATATATTTAAAAGTAATTTTTAATATTACAGTTAAAAGATAAAACTTTTCGGCTTACTTAGCCATCTTCAGCCATTGTAAAGATTTTAATCCACATAAACGCAAAACTTAAGCAACAGTAAATGATACTAAATATAGATCACGCGAAGCACATCACAATTTTATAAATAATAATTTACTTCTTACGTTTATTATAACGACCTGAGTGTAATATGAGTCCATAATTCGTTGTTATGTATGTCGAATGTTAAAATACGAAATAGATCGGAAATCCAAGATATCAGTTGCGTATGGATATCCAATATTAAACTGTATCATTATAAGAGAGAAGTTAATTACAGTCGTTAATTTTGAAAGAGTTAAATTTAAGAAAAATTTACTTACAGTATATCTGAGTATTCAATTTCCTCGTGAATATCAGTTATGTTAGCGCTTCAAAATGTGAGAACGAAATGTGACCATTTTATACGTAAAGAATAATTTAACGAATAAAGATGTGTGTTTATGTGACCTTTCTTAATTCGACGATAATATTGAACAGGATTTATTGAAAACAGCTCCGTATCTTTTCTTAAGACCATTTACTTGTTATGTAACGTGTACATTTTAATGCACAGAGCAATAACAGTACTAATGTCAAGCCTAACATGAGAAAATACATGAGACTATATTCCATACATTAAAAAGCATACGAAATAGTTGCATCTGCAATAAATGATGATCTTTTATATTGTAATATCAAAAGTTACTATTAAATTTACATCTTATTTGCTCGTTTATGGGCTTTTATTCTTTTTATTACCAGAAACTAAATTGAAAGAGACGCGCTACTTATTTCAACCAGGTAGACGGTGTCACCGGCGCGAAGCCGCCAACAACAATACTCGCGGAACAACTTTAGATAACGTTTCTTTAAATATCCCGTGCGTGCGTAGCGCGCGGCGATATACAACCGCACGATATACGAGATGGACGACATGGAGTTGATTTAACGACACTTGTTGCTCGCACAAAGTTGGATAATAATTTCAGGTCGCTTTCCGGGTTTCGGGCAACGAGTGAAGCGACGTCCAAACGTGTTGTTGTATATATATCTTTTTCCAGTGCGTCATCATTTCTTTCGTGTTTTACCTAGTTCGAGCACAGCACACGAGACTTTCCTGTTATGATTGCTACTTTTACTGTTTTATAATTCTCTTCAATCACGCTGTTTTCTTTTAATATTAATAATGTCATCCGAATATTCCGTATAATTACGCGAGTACTAAAGAGCTAACAGATTATTATTTCATAAAAGAAGTCAACCTCATAATATTGCATATCAACAAACGATATTTTTTATTACCGCAATTAGAGCCTCTAGTTTTATTTGATTTTGGGAAACTATGTGTTATTGGCATAAATATATTAGCATGCGCCTATCCTAACGTAGCGTATAATAACTGCAATATTTCATAACAGGCAATTGTAGTTGTAATAATAGCAAGGTAAAACTGGCTTCGCAACACGCGATCAAATAGCAAGGATATCTAAGTACAGAGCTGGCTTCAAGAGCGACAATTCTCTTGGTCAATTTTTTCCTTCAACACCTGTTCTTTGTTTATATGCAAATATTTTTTAATTAAAAAAAAGTTATGAACTATCCGGTTGTGATTTGTTTAAATTATACGAATTGAATGCAATCGCTATATTATGACTAATTAACACTCACCGGTTTTTTTACACGACGATTTTTATCATCTCGATTAACCATCAGTAAATCGCAAATTATTTTGATAGAACTGCGATCGTCTAACGTTCGATCGAGCGACATCGTTTACGTATCTCTCGAAGGTCAGGTTCCGTCTGCGAACAAATAAATACGTCAGAAGACATTACGTAGCGACGAGCACGTAAACGCAGTACAAAGTTAAACTGAAATCATCATCTTGAAGGCCAAAATTATTTTAACGCCTCAATCTAAAATAACGAAGAATTGAAATCTCCGAGGAAAACAACACAAAAAGGACATTATTAGATATTTTTAGAATTCGAATAAATATTCCCGATGAATTTATATTTCCCGATGAATGTATGCAACAAATATGTCGTAACGTCCATCACGTGCAGAGCTATTAATGACAAAATTTTTTACTCGCGGTGTACCTATATAGATATCCGCGAAATAAATCACAGGTGATTTAGATTTTTCCGATATTTGAAAATTACTGACCGCCGGGTATGCCGTTTTAATCGCGCTTCCGCTTTAAAAAGTAACGTCCGCACAATGATTTCTGCATGCGCAGTTGCGAAAATATTGCATAAATACGGTAATGCGCAAATGTACTCACAATCTTGAATTTGTATATATATATATTACTTTTGGTATCTACACAGAAAGAATAATTATGCATCAAAATAATTATGCAAAATACTGAAGCATGTTGATAATGTTGTAAAAAATGTTGATATTTTATAACATTTTGTTATATTATTTGAGCGTTCTACATTATTTTGATAATCTATATATACACTTTTATGATTATTTATTGTTTTCAGACCTGATTAAATTTTTAGATACTTTAGTAAAACCGTTTTTTTTTTAATTGGCTATGACACAAATATTCTTCTTTTAATTTCTCTTATGTCTTAATGTTATGTTATATAATAGTACAAAATTATTATTATTATATGATATGAGCATTGTTTAACTGCGCAAAATATATTTAGCACGCTACAAACGCAAATCTTACTATATTTTATTGTAGCCTAATTTTGTTCAAATTATCTATCATTTCTTTTTTATGTTCACATGTCGACTGCACGCGTCTTATCTTCTACTTCTTCATGCTTTCATTTATTTTCGAATGATTTCTTCAATTCTTCGGTAAACGTAAAAGACCTGCATACGAATTTCAATCAAATATCTGTACGTTGGATCGGTAAAGATAAAGTTTACGTAAAAGTCGCGAAAGGGTAGAGACACTTGAAGCTTAGTAACTATTTGCGCCTCGTGATGAATCAATTTACATTGGATAAGGAAAGAAAAATGATGAAAAACGAGTGACGCGAGTTCGCTTTGATGGCACTGTGCTTCAGGTTCGCTTTAATCTCGAGTCGATCCCTCGGATCACGCGTGGATACCTCCGTGCGAAACATCCCCTCGCGAGTTGCAATTTATAAGGTATCGCGCACCTCGCCTCCACACTCTGCCTCTATCCGTCTGATGTTCTCGTTCTCTCTCGCTATCACGGTTCCGTTGATCCGGTTAACCTTCGTTGCTCCCTAAGTAAGATAATATTCACGGCCAATTACCTAAAACGCACTCCTTATAGCACCGCCCGTGCGCCCGGAGTTATTGGCAATCTGCCACTGTGCCGATCGAGTATCCGGTACGAAACGACCTTATTATTAACGTTCAAGTAAGCTTTACTAGATCCGATAACCCTGACTTCGTTCTCTCCGTTACACCATCAAAATCATAATCGATCAGCAGTCGTCCAACATATTTAATTCCTGACGGAATAAACTATTTTGTATACGTCTGATGAAACGACTCGGCTTTCATCGAAAGAATTCTCTTCGTCAACTTCCTATACTCAAACGCAAATTAACGGCCAGTATAACGAACCGATACTCCCGTGAAAAGCAACAGCAATGACGAACGCGAGATCGCGAAGCGAGACTATAACTTCTATCTGGCTTATCGACTCACGGGCTACTTTTCATCAGTCCTACTGACGGAAAAATCACGGCACCGAGATAATAAGTTCGCGATTACCACCAACGTCGATCCAACGCGATTTCTACAGTGAGACGAGGGGACGACGGGCGCGCCGTCACCGATCGAAAGATCTAACGGATCCACTAATCCATCTCGAGCGAGCGGGTTAACGAACTGCGAATCTCGTACTTGTTATCCCGAGTGACTTAAATGATTGCATACCCTCTCTATGGAGTCATAACTGCGATAATTACTGCGAACATGAGTGAGTGAGAACTCGCGCCCACCTCTTCATCTCCGAAGAACCAAGAATACGTCGTGTATTTTATATCTGCGGTGCTTTTCGATATCATGCCTGCGAGTAACATATGTAAACTTTTGATACATGGTTTTTCTGAAATACCTAAGAATTTAGCTAAGTACAAACCTCTGAAAATAATTTTGAGCTATTAAAATATGTAAGATGCTCAAACTGATTGTTAGAATATTCAAACTTTTTTGCAGTATTTCTCATTATACTTGAGGTTGCTGTATAATTATTTTAATGGTTCCACAAAATTATTTTCAGATTTGTATTTGCCTAAATTTTTTTAGATGCTTCAGCGAAATCTTTAGAGGTGTAATCTTCTAAATTTATACACAAAAACGTTTATTGGAGAATCTATTAATATATATAGATACAAACTTTATTAATATGTGACATATACATGAGAATTAATACATTACAAGGAATCTTTCATAAAAATCTTTATTTAATTTTAGCTTTTATACTCTCTCTCTCTCTCTCTCTTCTAGGAATACTTTTAATTATCTCTTCTTTTTATTACTAAATTTTACATTTAAATTCTTCTTTTAGCGACTTTCTTATTTGATTTAGGTATATTCTTTCTTCTATAGATTTATATTTTCCAGTTTTTGTAGTGTTAAACCAACCTATAAATACGCTAGGTGGAATGATATAAAAAAAGAAGGAAAAGTGCAAAAAGTAATAGCTAAAAAAAAACGGTTCGGACGTAGAGCTTCTTTTCGCTCATCATTTCGCATTTATGGTACCAGCGCGCGACAGTTATGGCAACGAACGGCCGTCGAGAATCCAGTCAGACCTTCCAATTTGTTAATTGGCACGATAACGTACGCGCATCGTATATTCTGACGAACTACCATCGTCTCTTTTCCTTCCATCTTGCTCTTTTACTGTTACATCGTGTTCGCGTTCGCATGATTAAGACTCGTAATCATACAGTCGTTCGTTAAAGCGAACACGGATTACTCGAACTGAATTTTTTTTTTCAGTTTCACGCTTGCTCACCTCCCAGATCGATTCATAAACACCAATAATGTGCGCTGTAATTATTCACAGAGTTCTCAATAAAATTTGAGAAACCTTGCACCCGGTAATTTCAGGTAACGCGAACGTTTTATATGTTCGTGCTTGTCAGCACTTAAGATGGAAAGTAACACCTGCAATTGCGCTGCAAAAAAAAAAACACTTGAAATTTAAAAAATTTATTAGCGTGTCGTTTTCATTTACTCATATCGAGCACGCGATTGAATTGATCGTTAATTATAGGCTAACAAAATATACGTCGGCTTCAATGATTAAATCTGCGAAAAGGAAGTCTCCGAGGACGACTCGCACACGATAAAGATATTATCCCACAATATTTTTATGAATATCTGATGCATAAAGAGAGTAATTTTTGTCTGGAGGAATTCGCGGGCATTCACGCGTTAAAGGAGAGGGTAGCCGCGAGGAAAAAATGGCAAAAAGATGGCGAAGAGACCGAGGGGTTGCGTTCACGCACGGAGACGGCTGTTACAAACTGGTCGGACTAGCCTCCGGGTCAGTTTATCGCAAACAAATGGGTTACGCTTGTTCGACGCCGTATTTCACCAGAATTTATTGTTTATTATTCCGCCGGCTCGGGATGATATAGAGCCATGTTTGCTCGTAGTAGCGTTAATGTCGTTAATAGCACCACCGGTCCGAACCGAACCGCTAACCACCGGGAGCCGGCAAACCCTAAAACAAGTTCGTCATTTCTTTCTCCCGTTATTTTTCGAATTGTTGACGCAAGAAAATTTAATTCTCTTTTTTTCTTCACATCAGTCTTTGATTAAAAAAAAAAATAGAATCAAGATCCGAGTAGTCGAGGAAAACGAAAAAGAAGATGACATCGTAACTAGAAGAATAGAGAAATAAATTCCAAGTAGATAAATGTCTGAGAAATTAGTCATTGGCCAGTTTTTATCTTTTTTAATTTACTGGACAGTAACTATCCAGTAATAGACTAGAAATCTTCATTAGATAAATCTGGTGGATAACTAGTCGGAAACTAGTGTGGTCAGACGAATCAGTAAAATCGAAAAATTCTGATTATTAAATTGTTTTTTACAAGGCGTTTATTGTTGTTATAGACAAGCCTTCTAAAAACATACAGATAATTGAACAAAATACACAGAAAATAACGCAAAATATAAGAAGAATAAAATTAAAGAAAAAATCTAAACAAAGAAGATAGAAAAACTAATATAAATGAAAGAATGATAAAGAAAATAAGAAATAAGAGAGTGGTGTGTGCAAGAATGATATAATTCTCTATTATTTATTCGTGGGGAATTTATTTAATTTGCTCAATCTAACATAAAAGGTTTAAGGGCACAGATTGTGCGTGCTACGTCGACTCCTTAATCACTCGTTTCGTTGACGTGCACGCGCCGCCGCGCCGCGACCCGCACGAAGCTCATATCACGCCGATCGCTTAAACCGTCCTGGACCTGACGCTAATGCGTTCTTAATGTGATAAATTCGTCGCGGGTAAACAGTCAAAGTTCGGCCCGCTTCACAAGGTTGCACAAGATGCGGGGGAGATTGTCAACGTTTGTCCTGTATATACAATTTTCCCTGCCGTACGCTTTTCCATCGTGCCGTTTATTTCGAATTGAGCAACAGAATTCGACGCTTTGCCGACGCGCGGCTCTTCCGTCTCTCTGACGATCGTGACTGGTAAATGTTTTTGCTAACTAAAATTGCCCATTGCAGAACTATCACGCGAAACATATGTACGCACGCCGCAATAAAGATGCCGTTGTTTTACGAGCAATTTCGGAGTAATACGAACAGTACGTTGCAGTTTCCCGGCATTAGAACGGTTCGCTTGTCATTCGCTTGCACGCGACACCGATTTACTTTCGTCTTAAAGTTGTTGAGAAAATTCAAGACACACGTATGTATAATATAATGTGTGTGGCACAAAAGGGAAATACACATTTCTCGCGGAAAATGTTGGATTTTCCATTACAAAAAAAGTTAATCGAGTAGTTCAGCGAAGAGCTTGATGCGCAAGTTAATTCAGCATTTATATCATTAAGATTTGATAGTCCGATAAAGAAATTAAGACTGTAAACGATTATCAGTATACTAATTCAGTTAATTCTTTGCTGCAATGAAAATTCTAATGTAACAAGTTTTTTCATTACGCGCCATTTTAGCAGATTTTGTTGGAAATTTTGATCTATATATTGGATTGATTTTTATAGAAAATCGTTTGCTGTATTAACAAATTTGTTATGCTATTACGAACTATATATGATTACTTATTGTTAACTTTATTCAGCTGTCAACTTTGCTGTTTTAACATAAAAAAAACTAGCCGTCTGTATATTATGGCCGTAGATCAAGCCTCTAAATCTGTAGTTTTTAATTGTTTTAACAAATCTTTATTTCCGTGGTGGTATTTCTTGAAAAACTGATAAGGAACTATTTTCTTTCTTGCAGTCTACACAGAGATTTGACTCGGGTAATTTTAGGACAAATTCGTTCACGCTACGACCAGTAATTTTGCAGGTGCAAACAGCTCCTCGTAATCGAGTTAATATTTATAGGCATTTGTCCGCCTTCACGTCCTTCGGAATGCGCCGCGTGCAAACGTGAATTACGCCAGGGTGGACGTTAATTTATGCGTACTGGGGAGCGCTGTCAGAAGAGCAGCGTCAGAAGTTCATAAATACGAAACGTTGACCTGAAATTAATTTAACAGCACTATGGTAAATTGCCTTTACTCTCGCGCATTAGACTCGTTTGCGCATTTTACAAATTACATATCTAAGCGGATGCTCCATATACTTATATGACTTTCTTGCGACCCTTCAAGGACGGCGCTCCACCCGCG
>NW_017275965.1:3024128-3066848 GCF_001594065.2 Cyphomyrmex costatus | reverse complement strand
CCCCCCCCCCCCCCCCCCCGCTCGGATTCGCAAAGCGATTTCAGCTCTCTTGCAGGACGAAAGGTTATATTTCACCTACCTTACGCGTTACTCGCGATATAAATTACACGAAATATGATTTATGTACCGCGACGCACGGCGCTCCGCTCGGAAATGGATAGTAAACTGTGCGCCGGCGAGTTATCGGCGATGCGCGCGATCATTAACGAGCGATATCGAGAGAATTTATTGCACGCTTTGTTACACACTGCTAACTTGTATCTACCTGTAGACGATCTCGTGAGTTTCTAGCGTCTACTACTCGACTATGCTCGAAATTTTGAGCCCTCCGAAGTTGACGCCAAAATCTGTGACACAATTGTCGATTCTGTGTCTGAGAGTCCATTTAATCTATGTTAATTGAAAGGTATTAATTTTTAAAAAGGAATCTAAATGACACATAATTCGTATAAAAGAGAATGTATGAAACTAAATATATTTTAATAAAAATAATTTAAACTTACAGATGTATATAATATTTGTATTTTTGCAGTTATATATTTATTTGCGAGTTTTTTTTTTTAACAAAATAACGGGAAAAAAATTCCGGCTGCCTAAATTTTAATGATCTGTTCTCTATGTACGCTCGTCGATTCTTTTTGGTTTTAAAAAGAAATTTGGCAGAAAGATCAGATCTCACAATTAATAAAGCACTACAAGACAATAACAATTTTGATATTGAAAGTAAATTTAGAATACTAACTGCTTTCAGCAGGGTCGACCGGCGAAACATAAATCCAAAGATGAATAACACAAGATAAAGATTAAAATTGAATTGTTTAACATTTTTTACAAAAAGACTTATATTTTTTACAAAAAGACTTATATTGAAATCAAACTTCCGGTGTAGTTGATAATTTTATTGTCTTTTGCTTAATTAGTCAGACTTGTTTCAAACATTCGCAATGAAATCCTGTGCGCGGTATTACGCCATCAGTAAAATCAAGATCGGTCTCTCGTCCCTGAGACCTCGATAGAGCGATCGTCGCTATCTCTCGCTCCCTTTTGTCCCAGTTCTTCCCTTCGTTGTTGCACGTTTATTGCGCTAATAAAGCACTTAACAATTATTTTCCGGCCGGTGATTTTTCAGTCGGCCGCAGCGGTTGCTGATAACGACTCGTGCCGGCTGATAACTCACGACAGCCGCGTGTGCGATGGCGTACACACTGTTGAATTATCGTCCTACCGTGAAACGAAAACAAGAAGCGAAGCTTCCGAGCGATGGCGGTGCATTTACGATGGCCAGCGTCTCTTAATGCACGATTCGCATGCGGCCACGTCGACGTCGGCGACGAATCAGCCGCCAGCTAATTTAACGCGATCGTAATCGGCTGTGATTTGTCTTAATTTTCGGTACGACTGTGAATCCGAGGGTCCCGCGCTCGCCTCTTACCTCGGTTCCCTTATCGGTCCACCCGCGTCGTCCGCGAGGGTCGTTATAATGCCGTCACGCGTCGAGTTATCGCGCTGGGCCCTACTCGAGCCGAAGAAGCGGGGAGATCGTGACGGCGATTAGAATTTCGGATTGCACACCGACGCGACGCGACCCGACGTCGTGGATCGCTAATATCGTGATTCGACGCGTTCGTTGCCGCGATACGTTTGTGCTCAATTTGCTGCATCTTTCGCCACAGACGGCAATACGCGTTTTCGTAACGAGAATCAATCATGATAATTAAAACGAGCGAACAGCTGAAGATCATCGCTCTTACGTACAACGTAATGCAATTATATCATGGTTAACCATCGCGACGTGTTTGCGATTGCAATTTCAACGTTTATACATATGTGCCATAAGCCTCTTAAAGGAGCGGCTATTACTGAAATGTTTCAGCATACACACGAGTCCCGATAAATGCCACGGATTAAAAATGACTGCGGCGACAAGTATCCGCGCGTTTAACGGTCATCGCTCTGTGAATCTTGACAATATGCGACTTTCGTCGTCGCCGCCGATTAGCGAATGGCCGGCTAATTTCATCGTCAAGAGTCTCGCGCGGTGATTTGTCATTCCGATTCACGAGGGAACGCGTTGTTTTCGCTGTTGGATCGTCCGGGATCGTCGGAGATCTCGTCGGTGCTCGTTCGAAAGAATCGAAAGAAAAATGAGAGAGAAGAGACTCGACAAGAATGGTGCCGTGACGGGGCGAGGGAGAGACACGGGGAAATGATTGAGACTTGAAATGTAAGAGAAAGAGGAAGAGAGAGAGAGAGATATGGAACTGTATGTATACTGGCGAAAGGCGAAATACGCGCGACGTAATATCGCTATCGACGGGCGTAGGTGTAACGCGCGAGACGGATCACAACTCGCGAGCGTGTGCACGCGCTCTCTGTTCGGATCGAACGAGGAGTGTCATCGCATTTAATTAAAATGTCACACGCGCGTGATAAATGTCGCGTGCGAGCCGTATGAAAGAAACCGTCGCGTCGCGTCGCGTCGTCGTCGTCGTCGTCGTTGCCGTCGCCGCCATCGCCGCCGTCGCGTTTCGCGCTTTCCTCTCGCGGAGAGAAAATAACAAATGAAATTTGCTATCTTCGTGACATCTATACAGGCGGCTGCGAGAATAAAAAGGAAAAAAAAAAAATAGAAAGGGAAACACACTGGCGCGAAGAGGACTGATGTGGTGTTCGAAGGACAGTGGGAATTAGTGCGCGCGCGCCGGTATTCATCTCGCCGGAACTTTTCGGCCGTTAATTACGTAAGGACGTAATTTTTCAATATAACTGAGACCTTAATCCTTTGATGACATGCCGTGTAATCGCTTAGCGGTTCGTCTCGCGATGTGAATGTGGAACTCCGCTCTCTCGCTTTGTTCGTATACCCGAGCACGTCGGTAGATGTCACAGATGCCAAGAGATACTGGCTTTTTGGCGACGGTCACTCGATTAATTTGTAATGGATACCGTGATTTAAAAGTTCACTATTGCGCATGAAACAGTTAGCCTTCTATGGCTTGACTGATCGCGATGTGGAGTTGAATTATGTTCACCATTTAACTCTTAATTAGTATTTAAGTTATGTAGCGTAATTAGTGTGAGATAATTACAGCTAATTTTTAAAAATAATAAATAACAAGTTGACTTAAAGATCAAATACAAAGTAATAAACGGGAACATGAAATTCGAGCTGCAGTCAAGTGCTTAATAGTGTTTATATGACAATTATTAGTACAAATAATAGACTTTCATTTATTAGATCATTTTCAGTGTTTTGGTGATGTTATAATGTGGTTAGAAAATACCATTGAAATTTAAACAATTATGTTTTCAGCGTTAGATGAACGTGTCTCTCGCCAGAAGTCAACGTGTGTGTTCGTAACTGTGAGATGACAGCATGGTTTGACGAGAATACAAATACTTTTGAACATATTGTTAATGGTTGAAAGAAAAAGCGCTGTTAGTCCTGGGAGAGACGAACGGAATTTTCCATAGAAATTTTTCACAGTTTTAACAGTTACCAACACACGTGCTAGCTTCTTTTTGAAATATGTCCGCATGGTATGAAAACCAGTTATACCTACTTAAATGTGTATTTGGATACAAGACCTTTTTTCAATGGTCGTGACGACCATCGAAAAAAGGTCTTGTTGCCGAATACTATAATACTACTGACATTTTATTCAAAATTGTTTTCTTTTTTTATATCTATTCATATAGTTTATCATGACGCTTGAAATAGAATTGTTGAAATTTCAACATTATTAAATACTTATTGTTAGCTCTAGCTCAGTCTTCATACTCCTGTCTACAACTTTGTATTTAATTTATTTAAATATATTGCTAGATGTATTTAAACGATTATTAGAAATTAACAATTACATGACTTTTAAGCATTTACTTTAAGAGGGAATATATTATAATTTTATATTTATAAGTAAAAAATAGAATTGTGTTAGCAAAAACATAAGACGTGCTGAAACTTTTAAGTGGTATATGATTGCGTTATTACAAGTTTAATACGCGGCTAATTAAGGAACTGGAAAATGTGTTAATTTCGATCGACATCGACATGATCAATCGCTTTGATATTTGAATAAACGTACTTTAAACACACATACACACACATTGCGGACACGAAGTGTCCTTTGAGCATCGAAGTCCATCTTCATGCACGACGGGTTCGTGATGTAATTTCGCGTCGCAACCGCGTCAATCATTGGGGTTTTTTAAGCGACGCCGATCTGGTAAAAAAAAATCTCCTCCTGAGCTTCGTATAAAAATATGTGATTGCGTCCGAAGTTGCATATTTATCCTGCGAGTCGCCGCCGCGGAGGTTCTTACGCAATTTTCCATTCTCCTCTTCGGACGAGTGTTAGGTCCGATTTCACGCGGCGATGCTCGTCACCGGCACGCAATTTATTTTACGTAAACGCACGGCATATTCGTGTCAGTTTAAAAATTGTATACTAATCAAAAACAATAGAACGGAAAAGAATATAATAAGATAAAGTAGGGATTCTCACTCAGAAATATGACATTTTAATTTATTTCGAAGACATTATATATTGTATTATACGATACTTATAAATCTATGTAGTTCTACGTAATTACATAAATTTATATTATTTGAATTTATGTCACGTTGGAAGCATCTGTGAAATTTACACATAGATACAGTATGCATATATATATATATAACTAAAATTAGAAATGTTCGACGTAAACCTCATTTTTATGACGTCGTAAAGAATATTACGACATAATTGTGCTTCATCCGAGGCAAAATTAGGAATTTAATTTTTATGGATCGGTATGAAGATATAACGGATGTCTCGTGTTACATATCCCTATCTCACAGCCTTCATCGCCGCGGGCTAAGCCCTACCATTAATCAGTACGTCCGAATTATCGGATATCGATGATCATTCGCGTGCACCCTCTACCAGCTTTTCTCGGCTGGCGCAGCGGGGGATGATAGAAAGAAGCTGCGGAACGCGTCGCGCGATTCCGTCCTGGAATTCGATGATCCTGCGGAATGTCCGCGTCTGGCATATAGTACACGTAATTCGCGCTCTCACGATGTTCTCGCGTATACATCCGTACGTATCGATGGCTCTGTCGCGACCGTGCCTCGCATGCGCTCCGTTCTAACATAATTCACGTACACACAAGTCGCCGCCGTTGCCGCCGCCGCCACCGCCGATGTTGCCTGATGAATGACTTTGCAATTATATTCTCATCAGCTCTCTCGCCTCGCTCCGAGTCTCACCGTTAACCTGAGCCGTTTGTGGAACGTCATGCGTGTGTCGTTTGTGCGTGTGTTCATCGCGCGCCGCTCGGAGAAACGCCGCAGCTCTGTGTGCCCGTATTTGTGCGTGCGGGAAGGGAGGAGAGGTTTAGATACACTCGAATACCTATCTGCCTTTCGACCATATTCCGACCAGGTGTGACAGCGTCGAGTAATTTTTGTCGCGAGCCCCAGCGACGGTAATTAGCACGGTATTGTCGGTATAGAAACCGCGTTGCGTTTTCCGCACGAGCGCGATGAATGAAATTTCAATACGCGGGATTTGATACACGCGCGCTGTACTCCAAAGGTACACGGACGCGGCGATCGGAATGCAGAGCTTCGCGATAACAGAAAACTCTAATGTTATCCGGCCGTCTACAGATAAAGAACAATAGGAATAATACAAATCACATTGTTGTTTATCTCGATGTGAGAAGTGTACTTACAGAAGTGTACTTAAAGAATTTACTCTCTGTAGACGTTTATAAAAATGACTGAACAAGCTTTCTCTTTTTTTCTTTTCTGGAGTGAAGCGATCAGAGATATTGAGTCTGTATTTAGATTTTATTGATAACAATTTATTAAATTTTTATACTATATACATATATTTCAACTCTTTACAAAAAACTAAATCTTACAATTTAATACTTAATCTAAATCCTTATTATATCTAACTTATGTACTTTAAACGCCACACTTTCTCCTCTTCTTTGGATCTTCGTTTCTATCGCACTCGTCACGGAATTCGTATTAGATTTTATAGTCGGATTGATAGTCAGTTCTTATTTTAAGATCGTCTTCAGTAATGTTTTAAAATGTTAATATCGCTTTCTTATTGGTTTATTTAATATCTTGAGACTGTACTTGAGATTTAAATACATATAAGAATCGTCTATTAATACTATAATTATTTAACATTTTTTTTTTCTAGATCGAGTCTGATTATGTTATAGAGTAAATAATGATTAATATTATTTTCACTTATATATTATAGTAGATATATATTTTAGTTCAAGATAAATAAAGATTTTTTATAACACACAACACACACAATTTGATGAATTAAAATCATTACATAATCGATACGAGAATTATTTTAGACAGTTAAGGAATTGATCCATAAAGAGGAGCTTACTCGAATTTCGAACAAGTGCAGGAGTATCAATACTAAGATAATATAATTAATTCTCGGTCGCTTTGTGTTACCTTGGTGTTCCTCTCATTCGTTCATTTCGAGAGTCTCGCTTATCACGGCGCGATCGGCAACTAAAACGTAAGAAAAAGAAAATAGCTCCGTCGCAAATGCGCCTTTAAACGGCCACACTTTGTAGAGAGTGTCACGCATGTCACCGCACGCGGCGATAATTAATGAGGCGATCGCGCGGCTCGAATCTTAATTATTTATCGCTGCACCGTTGATTAATTACGGCCAACTGTGTGCCGGTTTGTGATGTATCGTGCGGATAAGCAGTGACGTTGTGAGTGACAAATCGTACGTTTTTTGTGCCCTTTCTCCTTTCTTTCTCTCCCTCCCCCCCCCTCTCTCTCTCTCTCTCTCAGTCCTCTCCTCTACCCTTGTCTCTTTCTTTTTCCGCTTTACTTCTCGCATTGCGGTTGTAATAGGTCACGCGAAAGAATATTCGAAACGCGCGCGTGGGATTTCGAAAGGAGGCTGAATGTACACGCGGCATAAGCAGTCGAGTCGAGAGAAAAAAATTCTGTCGAGAGATATATTTGTAAGAATTGATTCGTGAACGTTTCTCGCAAGACCGCGATTTTCCTCGCGGCACCAAGTCGCGACCTCGGATGATTTTGCGAAGTTAAGGTGCTCACCGATCTGGACATTTCCGTATGAAAATACAGTACTTCTTATCTCATCGAGCAAGTGTTTAACATTTACACGCGATAAGAGGTTAGCACAAATGGCACACATGGTCGTTCCAAACAAAAATTCTGTCTGGAAATTAAGATGTTTCTCTCAAGGTTATAATTAATCGTAATGATAACTTAGTATTTTCTGACGCATATCAAAGTTACAAATATTCATCTAAAACGATGTTAATTATTCGAAAAATTAGAATTGTTACTTGACATCAAATACACATACTATTAACTCTATAGTGATGTATCAAATTTAACCTTATTGAATTTGTCTTAACTCCTACTCAATATATATTGTTATTTTACCCTGGAACAATGAAGAAATTTGACACTTTTAATTTAACGGCGTAATGAGGTTCAGTAGGCGATTAGTGCTAATCGAAGTATTCATCAGAGCAACGCGCAAGTCATTCATTGCGATAAGCATAATAATTCTATTCCTTTTAGCTGCAGGAAAACCGTGATTTTGATAATCGCTGTGATGTTATATCCTATAATACAGAGTTGCAGATTGTATCTGCGTATTATATCATTATGCGATAGTCTCTGTCGCAATAATTATGATTACGAGAACAAGAGAGACGACAGACGAGGCACAACCGTCGTCGAATATAAGAGGGAATCGAACGAGAAAAGAGACGAGTGGAAAAAGCGAGCCGTGAGGGTTCTCGTCGAGATTCCGCCTCGTGGTACTAATTATTTAAACTCGCAATTAAACGCACCTTTACGGCGGCGAGAGAAAGAAATCCCGGATGCGTGGATTTGCACCTCCCACTTGTCTTTTTCGCACGCGCACGCAATGAGATCTTTCTTCTTCGTGTTTAATTAAGACCACGTCAACGTGGCCAAGCATGTACAGAAACGAAGCTATGAATAGCTATAAATGAGGAGGAAATCTTATCACACGAGATTTTATTATTGCTTGCTTCGAAATTTTATTAATTTTTTTTATTTTTGTATCTCTTATCAATTCTTTCCATTCTGAAAAACCTACAAATTTTTTTGTCAGATAAATTAGTGAATAAATTAAGCTTGTCGTATTCTGAACTAAACAGTAGAAAAAATTAAAATATAATTATGCCTAACGATAGAAAAAGACAAAGGAAGGTTAAATGGATGAATAAAGTAAGGAAAAAGATAACTATTAAAAATAAAATAGTAAAATAAATGATGGTACGTTTCAATTTACCTAAGAGCCGGTTCTATCCTTGTTCTATCTTTACAGATAAACTATATATAGTAATTTATCTATTGAGTAAACAAAGGGTAAAAGAGTAATAGCACAAGGGAGTAAGGGAGTACGACAGTGAGTTGAAGTTTAACAAAAGAACTGGCGGAACAAGTCAAATACTTTCATCAAGTACTTTGATGAGATACGTCAATGAATTTTTTCCTTGAATGAATTTTTGCCAGCTAAACGCCAGGGATGTGCGCAAGCGGATGGCATTCGCGTTATCATTATTATGTCTCTTTACGTACACCGAATCGGAGCGCACGCGCATTTGTATCTGACGCATTACGCGTTGAGCGCGTGGTCACGCATGCGTTCGATGTAGCTGGATCCAATCAGGATTCACACTCGGGAACGATGGATGGGAGAGAAAAATGGCTTTCGTTGATTCACAATATCTACATTCTGTTCTCGCGAAAATCGTTGGAGGAATTAAGACAGAAAATGTATATCTATTTACCTTAATAAGAATCTTGACATGTCTTTCCACTTGATTGGATAATTCTTGAGCTTTACATTTATGCTTTCATTTTTTCGACAAGTTATTTGGTACATTCTTGTAGAAAAATTAGAAAATTTTATGTTGTTAATAAAATAATATTTCTTTATTTTTGTATATACTGAAGTTGCTGTGTTCTAAAGAAGACGAAGACAATGATTTTAGTGAAATATCCAAAAAAATATTTAGCTAGATACAGATCTGAAAATAATTTTGTTGAACTATGAAAATAATTTCAAAGAACTCTCAAACTATAGTTGCTCTGGAATGCCAACACTTTTTACAGCATTGCTCATTATACTTGAGTTTTTTTATATAATTATTTTGATGTCCAACAAAATAATTATTTTCTGATTTGTACTTACTTAAATTTTTAGGTACTTTAGCAAAATCTTTTTTTTTTTTACTGAAAGGCGTGATGTTTTTTCAATTTGTTAACAAATCTTTCCAACTTTATTTTCGTAAACTCATATAAGAGGATTGTCGATATAATTTTAAACAACCACAGCCGCGAGTAGAATAAAACTAAATATAATGTTCACCTCATCTGCGGAAGTTATCGATTCCGTACCGTCAAGTTACAAATGGCTCGAATAAATCGCGTTTTCTCTCGAAGAAATCGCTCTAGTGGCCTTGCCGGAATTAAAGTTGGTCGGAAGAATGATTCGCGAAACTTTACTCACTTCGAGAACTTCAACCGCCAATATTTCCAATCGGTTCTCCCTCGTTCTGTCTCACGCGGTCATATATTTCTCAAACAGAAAGTTACATCGCTCTGGACAAGGTATTAGTAAACTTTTCTGCCGCAGAAACTTATACCTTCGATTTCAATGCGACGCACTTCCATTAGTCTGATTTCGCGACATCTATAACTCAATTCTCATTTGTGTACTGTCGCGGAAAATTAATTAAATTATGGGTTAATCTTGTTTATGTAAAATTGATAACTGATTATATATTTTTTGTAATCGAGGAAGCTTGTCGTTTTCGCTTTGTAAAGATCACGGTTACACAGCAGAAGATGTAAATCTATATTGTCCATTAATGTTATCAGAAAAAATATAATAACTTAAGAGCTTGCTATTCTATACGAAAAAAAAAAAACTTTTTAAAAGATTTACTAAATTAAAGATTAAATATAAAATCAATGTAGCATGCATTTTTATGATAAAATAGGAACTGAAAACGTATTCTGTACAACTATGGTATTTTACTTTTGTTTGATTTTTAATTTACTATCTCTACAAGTATTTTAAAATTTTGAAGATTATATATTATATTGTGTTATTATATAAATATAGAATATCTTTATAAAAAGATATGAAACATATATAATAATAATATTATTTATATATTATTGTTAAACATTATGAGATATAGTACAAAAATGTTACTGTTCTCAACATTTTTTTCAGTAATATACATCTCTCAGTTGTAAATATTCTAATGTATCATATCTCGAACTATGCTCGTCTCACTTCACGATTATTGGCGTTATCAACGACGTTTGCATTCGGATGCGTTTTCGAACATGCATTTTATTAGAAATCTAGGAGAGGCGATTTGTACGTCTGTAGCAAACGAGCATGAAAACGAGATTCTAGTCATTTTATTGTCCGCCGTGGCATAAAGCAAAGCGCAACATCAAAGTGGTAGCATATCGCCGCCGGTGGTATACGTTCTTGTTGTATTACCCCCTGCGACTGCAGTACATCTTTTAATAAATAGTCCAACCTTCCCTTTAGTAACGGCTCGCAAATGTCATTGACGGGATTATATGGGCGTCACGTGACGTGGATGCACGAAAATACAAGGGTAATTATGCGTGTATCCAAAGGAAACCGACTACTCTCTCTTTCCCTGACACAATACCGTGTCATTGTCTGTAGCGCTCTTCCGACGCAGTTGGATGCTCGGTAATTGCCTGTAACAAATTTTACTCAACATGGCCCTTAATTTTTTAACAAATACCAGACCTCGATTTTCTTTTTTAAAACACATTTGTTTAAATCGTTTGTTAAATAGGTTTGCAGACCTAACTCGCCGATATTTCCAGCTTCATTTTTGAAGCATTACGTTTTCCCGAGCAGTACGATTTATAATGACAAATGCATTGTGCATACTAGTGATGAAATCCGATTAAATGTTCTCTGGTTACTTTACGATTTTCAAGTGAAAATTTCGAAGCTTAATTTTATCCGACTAACTTGACCCCTGTACTACGCTTTAATTGCAGATCGCGTTTCAGTTCGGAATTAATCTCATTGTGACCGTGATTGCTGGTAATACGAATATTACACGAGATGCGTATCAATTAATGACAGCGTATTATGTGCAAGGAAAGAAAAAACTGTACAAAATGTGAAAATTACAATATATTAACGCAAATTAATTAAACTTTAAAATTAATTACATGACGAATTAACTAAACACAAAGCTTTTTATGAAATGTTTTTATCAGCAAACAGTGACAATGAATTGCGAAATATATATTTTACTTTTGTGTAAAAATTAGCGAATTTTCTCTTGCATTTTTTTAACGATTCTTTTTTCTCTTTCGTGCTTTCGAAAATAACTTGAATTTTCCAAATTTATTTCTATACGCGAATAGACGATTCGAAATATGTTTCTTTTTCTTTCTTTTTTTTTTATCACTTGCAATTCTTGGCGAATGCGAGGAGACGATCACAAATCATCGTCGCAGAAATCTAATTTACGGGCGCACACGGCTTAGGGACGTGTCTATGCCCAGCTAAACGTGGGAAGTTGAAAAATGCGAATGCCCATTAAAGATTCAGTGACGGCCTTCGTGGTCCTCGCCGATTCATTGGTTACCGGTTTCATGGGCAACCTCACCGGCGCTAATTTACTGGCCGGTTTACCACGATTAGCCAGGTTCTTTGTCACCTATATCGAGCCAGGTGTCTCGACAAGCACTTGTATCGGTCCTGTTTGAAAGCGAACACGATCTAAGATGTGTATCTCGTTCAGAAATGTTGTACGGCAATCAAGAACAAGCAAGAAAACAAACAAGACTTAATAAAAAATGATGTTATTACTGGATATCAGAAAAACAGCAGTGTCACTTTAAGCTGTTCAATAATTCCATCTCTCCTTTTTATTTTCTGAAAAAAAGCGACTTTTTGCTACTTTTTTCTAATTTTCCGAGGAATAGAGGTTAATACGAGTGTGATCTGCGGATGACTGGGATACAATATAGAGACTACTCGAAAACCGGCGTCCGGAGAGAATAGTGAATAATTTATGAACGCGCGAACTGGATAGGGAGAAAATGAAGATCAGGTAAGCTAAATCGGTCCACTTTTCACGCCACCTCTGCCTGCGGGTGAGCAATCGTAGAAACTCCCAGGAAAAGTACGCATCCTGAAAAATTATGCGATTTAAACGACGTTCGCGACGGAGATTGACATTGAGATTTTTAATTTTTAGCAAATTTCACATATATAGCTGTAGTATATAACATAGATTATATAATATATAACTATATAGGCAAGGTAGGAACTAGGACCACTGGGGAAATATGGAATCCTGAAGATCTGGTTATCCTAATATGACATGTCCGGACGTGACCAGCAACCTCCTGTTGGGAACAGAACCTGTAATATATTCCTACCTGATGTCCTCGAAGGAGGCTACTTTCAGGGCCGCATCCGAATTCCCACATGTTTTTCATATGTTCTCTGATTGTCACGTCGTAGCGATATTGACGATAATAGCTTACTACAGTTGATGAATAAATAGATTAGGTGGTTCAACAAAGCTACGGTTTGTTACATGAATTTATAACTTCTATACAGCTAAAACAATTTAATGGTTCAAAATTATGTAAGCATTTAGTATGCTCGTGGAACAAACAATGAAAATTACTAATGTAACAAATTTTCTTCGTAGCAGCACAAGTACGCGCCATTTTAGCTGGCATGTTTTTTTTAAATCTTTATAAATATTTTTGATTTTTATAAATATTGGATTGATTTTTGTAGAAAGTTATCTTTGCTATAACAAATACTATATTTGCTGTACTTTTATAACAAATTATACCTGTAATTGTTGATTTTATTTAGTTGCACAATTTTGCTATTTTTTAACAGAAAATTGACTATTCACATTTTACGATTGTGGATTTGCTGAATCAGTTTAGTGATTTTGGTTGTTTTAACAACTTCTTTTTCGAGAAAGCACAATTTGTTCAGAAAGCGCACGATTTCTTGAGAAGAAACTGTTTTCATTTTGGAATGTCGCCCTGGAGATATATAGGATGCCTTCCAATACACATGATACGGTATGACACAGTGTACGTCCTTGTTGTTCGCCAATGTTAAACAAGAATGAAATACACACATATAATCTTAATCTAGCGCAACCAAGAATTTAAAACATGACATAATATTGATAATCAATATTAATATCGTGCTATTCAGAGTCGAAATATCTTGCCAGCTCATTATAGAAATGTTAAATTATCTTGGTAAAATGCTTATATTTTGTACACGTCGCCCTTTGTACGTCTCCATTTTACAAGTTTCCTTTAATTTCGACCAACGGAGACTAACGCTATCTGGATTCTCGAAGACGTGAACATAGTGAGCGTAATGATACATACCAAGAAAGTAATAACCACTTCGTTGGACAGGTAAAGGCTTGTAATAACGGTATTGACACGTTTGACAAGAAAATAGGTCCGCCAATTTATTCGCATAAGTATGTTGCAAAAAAATCAATTTGTCGCGTTCAGAAAAAATCTATGACCAATCTATTTTAATAAAACTTGACATAACGAGAAATAATCTTGCGTTGTATCTACAAATGCAATCTCTTAATTTTATTGTACAATTCTAATTTGAGATTTATAATTAACAATTTTAAGATACGAATCATGATAAATTATGCATCTCGCTTTATTAATTTGAAATGTCCAGATTGAGAGGGAAATATTTTAACCCCACTAGCGATAAAGAGAAAACTAGTAAAGCAGGAGGTAGAATTACTCGAAAAGTCGTCGAGCACCGAATGCAAACGCGCATAATGCGTAGTAATGTATTCGAATGGCGCATAATATTGCCGGCTGGCTCGCGCTCGGGTGGCCCGATATTATTTTTGAAAATCTCGCGCAAACGACGTGCATTCCAGGGTGGGGCAACCCCAGCATTAAATCATCTCGCTCGGCGCAGCCACTAGCGGATGACCAGCGGCCACCGTTGCTGACCGCTGGTGCTGGCCCGGCAGTGGGTGTCAGTACCTGGTAGTTGCCACCATCGTCGTAACCAACCTCACGCCGTAATCTCCGATGATCGTGAACTCGGTTTATTGCGAACAGTGCTCTGCAGCATCGCTAATAAATTCCTTTTCGACCGGCAATCTATTCGTACGCGCTGTCTCGTTCTTCTTATTCGGCTCCCCACTTCGGCTCGTTTTCCTCTCTTTGCCTTATTTGCCGCATCATGAATTGGCTTTTATCTAATTTTATCATTATAACGACAGCAATGAAGATCCAATTGGTAAAACTCGACTCTTTATCGAAATTAACGTCGCTGTTTTATTTAAAACGAAGATTGGTTACAATATATGAGCGTTTTATTGCATTTTATAGGCAGTCATTTTATCTCATTGTACAGTGATATACGAAAATTTTAATCGGGAATGGCTTCTGTGTGCGGCTGTAAATTCAATCGAAAACCAACTAACGCGTCCACGCTAAATTATAGAAGCCATGTTAAAAATGCAAAAATAATTTCGAACGATACGTAAACTGCATTAAATTTGTGGCGGACAAATATTATATCGGATATATTGTAAGCCGACAGCGGATGTGGCGATGTTTCATCAAAACTAATCAAATCGGATTTCATGATAAATGAATCATTTCGGCATGAGCTAGAATTGTGAACAATCACGAAAATGTACTATGACAAAAAAATTGAGCATTAAACACTTTCGCAAATATATTTTCGGTACAGTGAAATATGCTGCTGTTCCCGTAACCGCCTCAAATATCGATTCGAAATTGCAAGGCGATAGCGAGACGTCGGCGCATATCCGCATAGTTGCCATCACGACAGCACTAAACATTCGTTGCGATTCGTGTAGAAAGAGCGAGTCGAGTATCTCGTGTCCGTCTGGGCCCTTAATGCTTCATGGGGAGGGGGGAGGGGGTCTCCTCTCGCGTCTGACAGACGGGACCGACAAATCGAGCGACCGTTCGTTCTACCAACGAGAGCAAACACTTCGGATCCAGAGAAGGCATTTTCGACCAAACACGTAGAGGACGTAGAGCAAGAGAGAAGGAATGAGAGAGGGGGAGAGAGAGTATCCACACACATACACGTCCGCGTGTATGCGCGTGCAATCTGGAGGACGAGGGAGATTCATCCGTGTCTGATGGACGAACATATCGTCCTGGCACGAAAGAAACACGTGGCGCGGTCCATGGCATCGTCCACTCCTGACATATCCCTAATTAGGCTCGGTACATGCTTCGAGTGCTCTCTTTCTCTCTCAACTACTTCGTCTCTGAGTAAAAGTGTGTGTGTGCGCGCGCGCGCACGCTCATCTATGCGGACTTTCGTACCGTCTGGCACACGTGGGTGGCGATTACTCGAGTGCCCTTTGAGAGCACTCGAGAGTTAGTAGTTGGATCTGAATTAGCGCGAGGATCGTTCGCCTACGGACATGAAGACTGTTCCTAATTACTGGAAAAGAATCGTTATCTGATCGCATTCTTTTAATGAAGAAATTAATGACGTGAAGGACAATTGAGTCTATTTTTCAATCAATTAAATCTACATCTATCAAATAATTATAAAAGTAATAAAAATCATTATTGTTTTTGTGTCAGAGATATAAATTGCTATAAGCCTATCAAAAAATGATTTCGAAAATTTGAATTTATACACGATTGAATATAATGACACCGTATTTTCACGAATAATTAGTTTTGATGCGACAGTTTAATTACGCGTAAAATTTTCTTTTTTTTTTTTTTTTTTCAATTTTACTTCGCAGCCGAGAATTTATTTTCATTGAAATAGCAGCGCGTGATGGTTTATAACCATCGCGCGATGTTTTACAGGTGCATTGACGCGAAAAGAATTCCGACGTATTTGACACACGTGCCAGGGATTTGAATTTGTAATTCGACGCTTTTGTCGATCCCGTGGAAATTGAATGCGCCCGTTAATGGCACCCAAATTCGTACCGGTGTCACGTTTGACGGTATGACAGCAATACTTACACAGTAAGGCGCGCGAATTGGATTCGTTAATGTGCGTATACATGTCGCTTCTCTTACTGGGAAAGGAGTCTCGTTCCATTGCATAGAAATATCTTGCACGCATGCACGACCGCACGACTTGCAGTGGAATCTTTCTTATGCTATTATCTGCCTTTGTTACAAAAGTATTCGTGGAACAAATATGAACAAACGTAATTTATTAATTTTTTTTAATAAGACTATGATTTAGGTTGACACGCTTAACGAAAAGCGTGTAATATAAAAATCAAATGTAATTTATTCTCTTCTAATAAAAATGTAATAGACATACCTAACAAGAATACATATAAAACTTTTGTATACATTACATATACTTAGAAAAAAACATATACCAACTGTAAAGATGGCAATTATATAAGTTTTATATGTAAAATTAATGTATTGTACATAGAATAAATTATTTTATAATTTTTTTTACAAATATAAATTTAGCTATGTACATTGATTTTGTATAAAAACTCATATAGCGTCCCCTTTACAATCGTTAGTACTACATCTTTTTTTCTGAGTGTAATTATTTTAACGATTGCACTTATACTTCCATTTGTTCCCATAATTTAATTGGAAAGCATAAAAACGTCTAACGGAAAGTGTGAAAAGTAATCTATTAAATATTAAAACAATAATTATCAAATCTGTCGGTTTTAATTTCATGAATCTCCTTGGCCTATTGACATCTATTTGGTTCTTGAAATCTTGTCATTTTATTGCTCATTACAGTTTAATTATAAAAAGCGAAAGTTTACTGAAAATTAATTAACGATTTGTTGCTTGAATCGCTTTGCTCAAGTGATCTTAAGTCATTGCGTGCGTATTAATTAATGACAGCAACCCTTCGCAACGTTTAGCTGCGTTCATGATGCATGCGTGCGTGCTTGTGCGTGCGTTATGTGTAGTCAACGAAGCAAACAACATTGATGATCTTTTATAGATGCGTCTTCAATTTATACCTCCATCGACTAATTAAACAAGCAACACTTGTTATCACCTGTCATGCTCGCTTAGGTGCGATGGTTTACGAGCATGTTCCTACATCTATTAACTTTCTCTTGTGTTTTACGATTTTCAAGATTTCACGTCAAGTTCTGTATTTGTACCAGGTAATAAATCGCTATATAGAATGTTCCAAAATTCGTGATTTAAAATGCTATAGCAAAAAATTTTTGAAAAGTTATTTGTAAATTTTTATTTTAAGCAATAATTTTTTAGATAATAGAGATTTAAGTACAGCCAGAATTATAGACAACGTTTAGATGGCCATCTACTAATAAAAGTTTATTAGTAAATAAACTTTTATTAGTAGATGGCCATCTAAACGTTGTCTATAATTCTGGCTGTACTTAAATCTCTATTATCTAAAAAATTATTGCTTAAAATAAAAATTTACAAATAACTTTTCAAAAATTTTTTGCTATAGCATTTTAAATCACGAATTTTGGAACATTCTATATATTTTTTCACTAATAGATACTACTACATGCGCAACTGCGCAGTTGCGCATGTAGTAGTATCTATTAGTGAGTACCGCGTCGGTGAGTGCTCATGTATATTTAAACTCTAATATCTTAACAATTATTGCTTAAAATAAAAATTTACACATAACCTTTTTATATTTAATTATTTAAAAACTTTCTTGGTATTACTATAATATTTTAAATCGCTAATTTTAAGACATTATAAATAAATAATAAAGATAAAAACTAAAGCTTCTAAAAAATTTTTGTTTTTATCTTTGAAAATCGAGGGTTTGTCTTTTAAAATGGTATTTTATGTTTAAATCGAAGTTCCATGATAAATGTATCTTGTCACTTATTGATAACGTTGATAATTGGTTAACGATAAAACTCTACAATTAACAAAAAAATCTTAAATTTTAATCATTATCAGTACTTTTAAGGTTTCTACTTAGATATTTTTTTAAAAACAAGTAAATGTGTAATCGGCCAAGTAAATTATTTTTAAAGGTAGCAAACCATTATTGTCGTGTTTATCTATTGTAAATGCTGTTGCGGCATTAGTTTAAGTGTCTATTTCATCCAGTGCATGATAGTATAAGATGCAGATAATTTGTACACCTATGATAAATGATTAAATTTGTCATTTATAAGAAAAGTGAAAATTGTAATTTTTTCTACAAATTGGAATACAAAATTGGAGCCGGAAAACCTTTGCATGTCGTTATACATTCTCGTGAGATACGTTCTTGCGTGAGTTTTTAAAAATTGAGGGTGATAGAGAAGATAAATAGCATTAAATAAAATCGTATAACACGGGATACTTTCTGTATAATACAGAAAGGAAGACGGGCATCGACAGCGCGACGCTGTTTACCTTCGATTTATGACGGCGCATAATTAGCCAGGCCAAAAGTGAAACCTCTGTTTACGGTGCTAGCCAAGCGAATCCTCGGCAGATCGAAACGACAGCTTCGAGAGCTACCGGAGATATTTGAGAAAAAATTGACACCGTCCGCTGTGGATGTGCGCGAGGTATAGAGCCAGTGGAGTTCTCTCCTTTCGCTAGCGGCGGATTCATGAATAATTTATCGCGGCAGTAAATGCGAGACAAGTTGTCGCGCGCACCGGCGCTGCGCGCGGCCTTCTAACTTTAATTCTCAAATTTGCACGTACCCTTTGAACGTATATAATTTCGCGTCAGGGCGGAAACGAAATTTTTCAGCGTGTAATGCGTGGCCGATATTGACGAGGAAGGGCGTACGGGGCCCGGGGGGGGTGGGGGTTTTTTTTGGGGGTTAGGGGGGGAGAGGGAGGGGGATCGACGTGTGACGGTTGGTTTTTCAATTTCGGCGAAATTTCACCGTGAATTTACCGACATGATGGACGTTTAATCGAGCGCGCTTCAACGAGTATCCGCAAAATAAACATCGTTCCGCGTCGATGATTATTTCGCGATGTGTCCCGTTATACCAACAAAAAAAAAGAGAGAAAAATAGAGGAATTAACGCAGCGCACGCGTCCCCGGTGTCGAGTCCGGGATTTATGGATTCATGTTGCCCTATGCCCGACCGCCTGGTCACGTGGCAAATTAGGGAGAGAGTTTATCTGTAAACATCGTCTCCCACCTCCGAAGAGATCGGAGATGTGAATCCTTAACAACTCTTCGGCTTTTGATCCGGCAATTATAAGCGCTCTTTGTTTTTGCCGTGCAATTTGGGTTCGGCGTGACGGCCTTTCTTTTACCTGAGCCCGAAGGAGATCAACGCCCGTTAAATGTGCCTCTCTCTGAAAAAAAAAGACTTTAGCGCTTTAGATGAATTTAATTATGCATCTCTAATTAATTGATTCGTCAATATGTCTTATTAACGTCTCTCCGTTTTTCGTCGATACCTCGTCGTCCCTGCTTCCGCGGTTCGGGAAGAAATGGTGACATTTAATAGGACGCGCAGAGTTACATAATGTCCCGGCAATATGATATCATAAGGTTTCGACGATATAGGGACTAATGGTTCGCCATTACTGAACGTATAAGATTTCCTGTCCTCGCTAGATGAATTTTTGGATTACATGGATGGCTACATTTCCACGTCGCAGTTTTGCTAGATACATAAAGCGTTCCTTTAAATTTCCGCGCTGCGTGCCGATGATTTTCCATCGAGTCTTCTTAGTATAGCGAACGTGTCAAATCATTTCCGTAATAAATCTTTTCGGTGTCCTTTCGCCGAAGGATCGATTCCATGGTTCATCGATGACTCAGGGTGTTTCGCGTCGAGATGTTAACTGGCCAGTCACGATGCACATGTTCAGCCAGGGAAACGTGGCGTGTTTCCCGTGCTTGGTGTGCGGCACCCGTGTGCACGCGTACACGGTAAAAGGACGAGAAGCGTCAAGTGTCATGCGCGAGGTTATTGACATTATTGACCAAATATTGGCCCACCTCGTGAGAAATGTCGGTTTCCTTTTATCGTTGTTGCCGGATTGCTGCTGTGGCGGCAACAACAATTATCACCGAGTTTACTGTGCCCAATGAGATTTTCCAACGTCTTATCAATTATTATCGCTATTAATAATTAGCAGTAACCAATGTAACTATAGAAATATTGTTTATCTTTACGTTCTTTTACATATTGTAGAAGAAATACAAAATGAATATACGCTCAGTTAAAAAAGAAAGCGATACGCTACAAATTTGGTAAAAATTTACCAAATTATAAATGATCACAACTTGGTAAATATAGTGAAGATAAAAATATGTTTAAAAAAACAAAATAAAGTTTATCCACTTTAAAATTATTTGAATGGGAATTGTACTAGGCCATTATTTTCAAAATGGCAAATAACAAAGTAAGAGCATGCAGAATTGATAATCAAAGGTCCAAAACTTTGCGATGGTGCATATTTGAGCTAATGACAGCGGTATCTTAAATTTGGAATAACTCAGCGAAAAATGATCGTATCGACGTCGATAGAAAAAAGCATTTTAAAGATAAAATACTTTCACGTTCATGTTGTCAAGCAATGACACCCGATTCACAGCATGCACCATCGCAAAGTTAGACCTTTGATTATTAATTCTGTATGTTCTTACTTTGTCATTCGCTATTTTGAAAATAATGGCTTAGTACAATTTCCATTCAAATAATCTTAAAGCGGACATTTCAAACTTCATTCTCCTTTTTTAAACATATTTTTATCTTCATTATTTACCAAGCTATAATCATTTAAAATTTGGTAAGTTTTTCCTAAATTTATAATGTACCTCTTTTTTTGTAACTGACAATGAGTGTAGAATATACTTTAGTGTTATACACTTGTATAAAATAAATTGCAATAATGTATTCAATCATCTGATGAGCTTTCGTAAGAAGATTTTTTTAACCTAAATATATTGTACGGTATATTATCGTAGTAATCAGAAGGCCGCATTAGCGTTTTAAAAAAATTACTTAAGACGGTCTTGAAATAAGAACCTAAATTGATAAGTGGAAATATAAGAGAAATTGCGTTTCATTTCCAAAGTATTTTATCTTTCGCTGTTAGTTGATTATAACTACCACTTTTATTATCCAGAAATTTTAGAGGAATGTGCGATATATGATAAAAATGTTGATAAAAATATGCTTATTGTTTTTTTCAATATATCAATACGCATATTTCTGATTTATCATAGAAGAATGCCACAAATGATATACATCGCAATAATTTACGTTTTAAATTGATAAAAATTCTTGTGAAAAGTCTGTTACTTTAACTGAAAATTTAAAGGATTAAAAATTTTTTTATCGGTTTATTAATTTTAATATACGTATATACAGTTTATAATTACCTTAGCACATAAATATAGTAAGATTATACGAGCGAAGCATATTTATATAAACAACTGCGTACATTAGTGTGTTATACGTTTAGTTCACTTATATAGTATACTTACACATATCAAATGTATAGTAAAAATTATTTTTAATAAAAACAGTTTTTGACTATACATTAATGTATACAATTGTATAACACGTATAATGTACGCAGCTGTTTGCATAAACATACTTCGCTCCATATTATCTTACTATTTATATGCAAAAGTAATTATAAACTGCATATACATCAAAACCAATAAACCAATGAAAATTTTTTTAAATCATTTATTACAAATTGTATTTAAATTATATTTAACACATTAGAATTACATTTAACACTAATAACATTTAATGCTGAAAATACTGAATGCATATTGAATACATTTAAGTGTTAAGAATACTGTACGCACTTAGTTATTTAATATTGATAAAAAAGTAAAATATATAATTAAAATGCAGGAACAAATTTTTTATTGTCGCAGGTAACTTTATAACTGATATGTCGAAAGATACGACGTTATTTAGCATCTTTTTCTCTCTTATTTGTTGGTCTTTCTCCATCTTTACAAGAATTAATTTTCAAGGATTTGCCTGTTTACATTGACCTTTGTCTACCCTATTTGTATTATATTTACAATACAAATTACGTCATTACTTTATTTCAACATGAAAAAAGATAAAACAACGTAGTAATTGGTGCAAATCCAAAATTATGTTAATTCGTTTACTGCTTATACGTCTTACTATTTAAGTATTTTTATAGTCTTTATCCAATAGCAGTTTAATTGAAAGTTTGTTAATTCATTGATAGTATTAATGAAATCAATCAATGTTCTTGTTTAATAAAATGTTATTTATTTTATTAATACTGGCATAAAATTAACAAGATTTTGATTGCTGCTAGGTAAGCTGTAAATACATCGGTTTCTTTCATGAATATAAATTACAGTAAATCTCGATACGTCAATCGTGCATTCATTTTCATAACTCGTGTGTGAAAGATGAGGGCTAACTCGATAGTGAGAGAAAAGGCCGGTCAGGCGATCAATGAAGATTCCCGAAGAGGCATCCGTCGTCCCACGCATTCAGTGTGTCATACCGGAGATACGGTGGGTGCTCTCGAGACCCCGGTGTCACACGAGGGGGGAGGAGGGGGGGGGAGGCATCGTCGGTCACCGTGACTGTATCAGAATCCATGATACGCCGACACCGTCAGGGTGTCGCGTGTACGTAACGCACCCCGCTGCACGCACGTGCACAATCTTTTCGCGAAACCGCGCATCAATCCGCAAATGTTTGCATTGTGAATGCCGCATTTCTCCCTATGACGGAAATTGTGGCGTGTATCAGGCAAAATATATCAAAACGTCACGTTATAATTAGTGCAAAACGAAAGAGGGTGCACTTATGGGAGACGTAAACGGAACTTAGATATTTAAATCACATGATTTTGACATAAATATGTTGTCTAGCAAACACATTATTGTCGTACCATTTTCGTTCGTGTAATTTAGAGATATTTAAATTACTTCTCTCTTTTTTTTCACTTTCACTTTCGTGTAAGACTATTGCGTATGTGTACGTGAAATTAACGCGTGGCCTCGTCTTCGCGCTAGGTATCCGTTGTGTAATTGGAACTCGTCGTGTTTTCGCAGGAAACGGAATAGGCGTATGCGGTTACATTGGTTTCCGAGCTGCACCTAACTCGAGAGACGTATGGAGACCTACACAGGTCACATAGCTCTATTCATAGGTTATATGTATAGCATGATATTTTTTTAAATGGTCGCAAAGCGTCGCAGCTTCATGCTAACATTGTTTGCTTTATAAATCAAGTACATTTTACGGATGTCATGTATATGTATATTCACACATATTTTTAAAGAAATATTTTCAAAAACATAATGAATTCTGGATGTGTTAAAAGAACACCTTTTTTTAGAACTTTGCGCAAAAGAAAACAATTTTGCTGAAGCATATATAATATAATATCTAAAAATTTCGCTAAATACAGATCTAAAAATAGTCGTGAAAATAATTATATTTTAACAAGATCTTTCTTCTCCGTGTGTGTTTACAAGATTAAGGAATTACCATCTACTTATTACCACCTACTCTCTCTCTCTCTCGGAAAAGAGGAAAAAAAAAAGAAAACCTCTCAAACGCGCGAAAAATTCAAAAAGTTCTCTCATGAGAAGTATCTTCCACTCCGAGAAGGGAAACACTTCGGAACTAACGATGTTAATGGCGAGCGAGTGCAGAAGAGAGAGAAGTGTGTGTCTTTCGTAAAACATCTCTGTATATAGGGACACGAACGCGAGTGTAGGGGTATCGGTGGAGGCGAGCGGCGTCGCACCTTGCGCGGTTTCTCTCCCCCGGGAAATTTCAATGCGGAAAATCTCGGCGGTGAGACGGAATAAACTGGAGCGTGCATAACTCGGTTGCCTTTGCCACCGGCTGCTGCTTTCTGCCGCTATAAATTCATAAACTACAAGTTCGCGACGGCGGCGGGGTCCCTTCGTCCTCGGAGCGCCGCCTCAGCGCTGTTCCATCGCCACCCTCCCGCCTCCCCCCCCCCCCCCCCCCCCCCCGTCGAAAGGGGGGTCGAAGACGGCGAAAGGGACTAGAGTGGCAGGGACGGGAGCGGAGGAGGAGGAGGAGAAACTGTTGGAAAGTTTCCCCGGTTACCTCCGGCGGATAGCCTCCGCCCACGCACCTTCCAGAACCGCCGCCGGCGGAGAGAAACTCGAGTCGGTGCCTCGATAAATTTGCGAGTAGTTAGTTACAGCAAGAAACTCCCCCGGCGGTGGTTTTGACACACGGACACGTGCGACCGTGTACGCGCGAGCGCAGGAACCATCCCCGTCGTCGTCGTCGTCGTCGTCGTCGTCGTCGTCGTCGTTGTCGCCATCGTCGCCGGAGCGCTTGGATATTAAATTCGCTTCGGAGTACGAGGGAGAAAATCGGCTTTCCGATCGGAGCTTGCTTGCTCGCACGAAACTCCGTACTCGACGCGATTGTCGCTGGAGCCGCGCGCGCGCTTGCTTGCTTGCTTGCGGCGGTTTGTTTTCTAACGAGCTTCCGCGCGGCCGCGATCGATCGCGCAAGTTTCGCAAGTCGCGAACAATTACGCTACAGCTAGGTCGAGGCGTGTAAATACTTCGTATGCGCCGTACGTCTTTCATTATACACCGCCAACGCAATTGCCAATTCTTTAACTTTTACTCGCAATTCTAATTACTTTCTAGTGTAGAGATACACACGGAATCGGCTTTGTTGAAATATATGTATTTAAAAATGATTAGGCCACCTAAATCTAGTAATTATATGCTGGGCTATTAAAATAATCACGTAGCGCGATAATAATATTACAAAAAATTTGGACATTCTGGTAGCCAATAACTTGATCGTCTAATACAATTCTTTAGAAATATTTAAATATTTAACAAAGATTGCTTCTTATATATTTGTATCAAATATCTTTTTCTAAATGAAAATAGATAAATGTTTGATATACAAACGGTTCGCTCATATAAATGGTCTCTAAAATCTCGCTGACTTTTTGTCACGTTTTGCACAGAATAACAGCCAGTACCGCATTCGTATCGTTTCTTATGCACTAACTACTCGTGCACCATTTCTTTTTTAATCGGTGAGCGATTAATTCGCGCTTCAACGAATACGCCTTCTTGCGAGGCAGATTCGTGTCGCTCGCAACTTCTGGCACCGTCCTGTTACGGGTTTTTCGGTCAATTTGTGCTCGTTGTCGAGCATCGCTGGTGACGTCCACGGTATCACGTCCGGTAATTCGATATGCGCGGTAGAAAGTTCGTGTTTTTCCGCGGGAATAACGGCTAGTGAGTAAGTGCGCGCGATCAGCATTCTCTTCTCGTTCGAAATTACGCGAGGAAGGTGATGCGCGTGAGGCGAAAGTCAACGCGTGACACGTGGCGCGACGAATTAATTATGCGATCGCGCGCGTAACCGTTGTCGTCGTCGCGCATTTACAGAAGAGCGCCTGGATTCGAAGAAAGAAAGGACGCGTCGTGTCGCACGCGTCGACGAGTCAATCCCTTCCTACTTTCCTTGCTGTCTAAACAGAAAGAAGAGAGAAGTCAGTATTTTAACGTTAACAATTTGTTTGGAGTTTATTGAATACACAGAAAACAATCTATTAAGTCCTAATACACATTTCTTTGAATAGTACTAAGTAAACGTTTACTTACAGTAGATAAATATTTACTTAATAAAAATATATAAATTAAATTACTGTGTCAAATAAATATATACATATTTACATATTTAATACATATTTATTCAGAACTTTATAAACAAATATTTATTATTATTATAAAATTTAGTATTTTTTTCAATGTATTGACAAATATTGTGGAATCACGTGTATTATTTAATAATTTCCATCTCTTGCGCGAAATAAAATTTCTAAATTTATGAATTCAAAGATTGAATTTAATTGTTTTTATATTTGAGTTTCTTTGGAAATTTTATAAATTTTCCTGGCTGTCTTTCACAAAAAAAACTAAAATCGTGAGCGAAAATTGTAGAAAGTATTGACTCAGATAATGATCTTGAGTCTCAAGTTTCTATTGTTATGTGTTTTTTTTTTTTTAGTTCTTGTAAACATTCTTTTCTCCAACGAATTTTAAACGGCACGTATCTATAATTAGCGTGTCCTGGTGCAAAGCACACACGGCACACGTGTGTTGTTTCTGGTATGGTTTTATCTTGTATTACTATCCAGTTGTCCATACATGGCTCTATTGAAAGTTGGCAATATTTAAAACTAATACATTACTGCGCTTCCGCCAATTTGTACCATTGTTTTTCTATGTATGTATAATATATCAGAATTGTAGACCACATGTTTTCCACACAAAAGAGAGAGAGAGTGAGTTTTCAGTTTTTAAACTTTTATATATATTTATATATTTGTATTTTTACAAGACTCGCGTTGATTTTTCGTATTCGAATATACTCGATATTTTATTCTGAAACAACGTCCACAGTGCTGGATCGCTCGTGATATCTTTGATGGCCTCTCCCGCATCCACAAAATCTTTTCGCGGCTGCCCGACCGTTTTGCGCCCCGTCGAACGCAAACGTGGGTCGACATGGTCGCGGCTACCGGATTTCACCCCTGGCTACACACTCTTTTCGAGTCCACGATACTTCTTCCCTCCCTCTCTTCGTCTTGCCTCTCAAGCGGTCCTGGGCCGCCATTCGATCCGGTCCACGATAGTTCGGGAGAAGGCGCAACTCAGCCGGAATATCTTCGTGTTCGGGAGACGAGTGAGCGGAGCAAAAAAAAGAGGAAAACGAAGAACGCAAAGCAGAGAGAGAGAGAGAGAGAGAGAGAGAGAGAGAGAGAGAGGGAATATGAAAGATTGTACAGTAGAATGATTTCTCCTTTATTTCTGATTGATGAAAGCTTAGAGTTATTAAATAGTGATAATATGAGATAATCATTATTTATAACAGTGATTTAATCCGATCTTTAAGAAGAGTAATATAGCCTGAATCTTGAAAGAAATAATTTAAATTTAATTTCCTCTCAATCACGATTCATTATGTCTAAGATTTAAAAGGAGAGCTAGGTTATTATTGCACCGAGTCGAATTTTTTTACTACAATTTTCGAAATAAAATTTTATCAGCTTGTGCCGATTCAATAATAATGCGCGTGAGTATTTATTGAAATATCGGCACATACACACATTTCTTTCTTTTTTTTAACTGCTAATATCGTTTACCGTAGAACGTTGTGTCTGGATTTCGTGTTCCTGCTCGAAAATCGATTACAAAGCGTTACCTCGACGATCTCTGTTCCCCCTCTCGTCTCCCACATTCCATTCAGAAAGAGAGAGAAAGTAGTGTGAGAGAGAAAGAGAGAGAAAAGTGGGAGAGGAAGAGAGAAAAAGGACAAACCTTCCGGAAGACGTCGATGGTCACGCGCAGAGGGGTCGCTTATATAGCCTAGATTTGATTTAAATCTTAGATTATCGTGCCAGACACGAGGCTCAGGACCAGAGACTAGCATTCTGTGATTTCCATACAGGAAGCTCTGTAACAAGAAACCACCTCTCTTCCTCCCCCCTCTCTATTACTCTCTCTCTCTCTCTTTCTATTTGTCGCTATTTTTTTCTTCGTACCGTTCTTTCTTCTGCATTCTCTTTTTCTCACTTCGAATCGGATTCGTCACAAATACTCGAGCTCTCTCTTGATATTTACCATATATAATATGATTATCGTGATTCTTCGTTATATATACTACTTATAATATGTGAAACTGGTATTGAGACCGCTTCGTTGTGAAGACGAGCCGATAGAGACACATTATGTCGTTTAACTCGTAGAATCATCTATGAACAGTACATTTGCTGATCTCAGTCAAGGAGATTAGTAAGTCATAAATCATTAATTGGTACAAATAGTGCCAATGCCGGTGAAAGAACAATTAACGAGAATTTAAGAAAACTACAATAAATGCTATAGATAACGCAGTGAAGGTTGGAATTACTTTCTCAACTAGTTATTTGAACGATTTTCGAATATTTCTAACAATATAATAATATGTTATCATTAATTAAAACAAATTTACATAACATCCATATATATAAAATATAAAAAGAAATGAAAAAGAGCAAAGTTAAGAGAGAGACAAAAAAGAACTATGCGGCATAGATAAAGAAGGGAAATCGGTAGAACCGTGTCTAACCATCCTGTCGGTCCTCGCCTAGAATCTAGCTTCGACCAGGTGTTCTCGTTGAGGAAACACGAGGGGGAGGGTGATCAGACTCTGCATCAGGGGTGGACTGCAGGCCTCTAGGCTGCGCTGCAAGCGAATGGCTCGAAGAGGAGAGGGCAGGGAAAAGGGACCGGTAACGAAGGTTGAGAGACGGCGGCTACCTGAGAGGTCCTTCGCACAGGACCGGCGTGGCGGCCCTTCTCTATGGGCAATACGCTTTGGGCGCCCAACTGTCTGTGCCGGTTATACATACCTTTGGTACGCGTCGGTGGCGGGCGGTCTCGTCGATTTTCTACTTTAGGAACCTTTAGAGGAATGAATTCCAATGTACCCAACAATCGTCAATAGATCTCTGACCGAAGAAATGATTTCAGATCTTTCATTACTTGTTGCTTCCTATTTCCTTTTTTTAAATAGCCGTTTAAAATAAACAGTTCGTTTACACAGTATTATACTGCATTTTGCAATAATAATTGTTTCGACTCGTGCTTTATTACAAACGAAACAGTAGACACACATCGGTTCCGCATCGAATTAAGTATGTATTATAGCCAATATTAATTTTTTACGTGTTAGACGATAATAATTTATTTAGATCGATATTATATTACAAGTATGATATTGAGCCATATTTTATTGTGAAAACTATAATATTCATTATAAGCTATTAGGTTAAACAGCTGTTCTATCATTACCTTTTTATTTTGGTTAGTGTTCGATGTTTGTCTGACGGCACATACGAGGGTGTTTATATATGTATACTGATCAAATATTGAACCTATAATATTAATACAGTTCTTACTAGAAACGATTTCTACAATTACTTCTTCAAATATACCATTCTAATATGATACGGTTAAATAGTTGTACTGTACCACCAGTCTTCAGTTTTTAAAAGGAACTATGTTATTTTATGAAAGAAAATATAAATAATACCACGATATTCTAATAATTAAGTTGTTAAGTTTTTCACTCTAGAGAGTTCGCTGCAATCATTGTCATCTATAAAGGCTTTGTTACTCGAATCATTTACATGTGACAGAATTACGTCCATATACGCATAATTAAATATTGAATATGTTAATAGGGATTTATCAGCTCGCATTAGCTGTAGTTAGAATTTATTATAAATATAGAAATCATTGCGGGGGGCGACTGTATATGAATGTAATATCGTGATATAATCGCATATGAAACAGACGGGTCGCGCGTGGGTGATTGGTCGCGCGCTACTGCGCGTAGTAAGTTACATGCATTTAACATATACGCACACATATACGCACGTGCGTACGAATAAAGGGACGCCGAGGTGTCGGCAAACACGAGCGAGTACAGATAACCTCGAGGTAAACGTGTAAACTCGACTACCAGTGTTACGAAACCAAGCAAGGTCTAGGAATCTTCTCTGTTTTCCATGTTAATATTTGAACAGCTCCGTATCTACCCAACCGAAGCCGATATGACGCGACACGATGACTTGGAAGAAAAAAAGAGAAAGAAGAAAGAAAAGAAAAACATACGAATTTTTCTGCGCTGAGCTCTAACCGTTAGAAGACACGTTGCATTTATAATGCAATGTAAACACAATCCATGGGGTGTCTTAACAGACCGAAGCCATATCTTTATATGAACAGGTATATAAGCAAAATGTGAATTTCTTTTCGAGGTAATGATGCCAAAGGTTTTCTCAAAAGAAAGCCGATGTCAAAGAGTATAATGTCAAATGACACACGATATAATACCATTATCCTCGCAGCAGGATCTTTTTTTTTACAAACATTGAAAGTTTTTTTTGTATTGACTATTGGAATATTAATGTGAATAATAATTTTCTTTCGTGTCCATCATCTCATGGGGAGAATATTTTTCGAGAAAAATTTTTTGTGTGTGACTGAATGGCAAATATCTATCACAATTTGATTTAAAGCCAAGAAAAACACTTTCTAGAATTTCTCTTTATCCTCAAATTACCTGTTGACTGATACACTCGGATTTTTTTTATAAAAAAATCCAGCAAAAACTTTCAACAACGTAGTTATATGCACGTAACAATTCCGTGAAATTTAGAATTTGGTTCAACAAGCGAAAGAATGACGAAACCTGCAGGAAAAAGGAAGAAAAAGAAGCATGTACGCTCATCCCTTCCTACGCATTCCAATCTTTTTCTAAACGCTTTCGGGTTACCAGTCGCGTTTCTGTAAAAAGCAACTGCGAACTGTTCGCGCGCGACTCGCATGAATATTCATCTCCGACGTGGAAATTCGTCACGAAATTTCCACGTCACGCCGTTAAAACGCCTCGCTTGTATCCGCGAGTATATTTCCTGCTCTGACTCTCTCTCCTCCTCTCTCTATTTCTCCTCTCGTCTCTGTCTTTCTCTATCACGTCGGGTGTCCCGAGAGCTATCCTGAGTTGCTTTCCGCCGCGCCCACCCCCATAGGGATTATTTCCTATTAATATGCATTATGGCAAGCATGGCACAAAGCAACGAGAGAGCCGGGTCGGCACTGTAATGTAAATAAACTTAGGCTGCCGGATCTTCCTCCTTGCCGTGGACACGCTTCTTTTATCATTTCGTCCCGCAGAGCTTTTTGTCTTTTCGAAGTAATACCAGCTACTCCGACTGCCCGGTAAACATTTTTTTCATTTTTCCTAATTCATTTATTTGGCACTACTTTGCGTACGTTTAAAGACAGACAAAGGAATAACAAAACTCTGTAATAACATGTGAAAAATAGTTTTTGATTCAAGTAATTCAGGTCGCAAATTTTTCTGCCATAAGTCTATTCTGTAACTTTAACGACTATTTTACTAACTAGGAATATTATTGCGCAGGTATTTTATATGGCGAAAAAGCTACACAATAACGACAGTATAACGACTCCGAACTGTCATTAAAAGTTACAGAATAGGCTTACAGGAGTGTGGTATAGTTTCTCTTTTTCGTATATAATTATATCCCTTTTTCTTGCAAAGAGATGAAAAAATGGAACGCTTAGAACACTATAGAATTCTTGATTTGTCTTAAGCCCATGGCACATACAAAAACGTAAACAGTAAGGAAATGGTAACATTGAATTTTCATTACTGACCTTGCAGTCTTTACTGTGATTAATCAATTATTAAGCTTATTGCTTTATGTCTTACTCCTTTATTCGTATCTTTTCCAAAAGGATTAGTATTTTTATGTAATTCTTCATGACTCAATAAAATATTTTAAGTAAATAGATTACTCATGCGACTATGAAGCGGGTATTGTACGTGATATCTCTATAACCCTTGCCCTTAACTTCTCATGAGTAACCTGTCGGTTTCGGAACGGGGAATGCGACGGAGGATACATTTTTCGTAGGACGAGGTGTAGCCCGCTGGGTATTCTAAAACGGCGCCATCCCGAGCATTTATAAACAAATTTGAGAATCGTATATCACGGTCATTGTCCCTAGCCCTCGTGCTGACGAAGATCGTCGTATAAGAGAGTTGTGTACGATGAATGACAAAGGAGAGCGAAAGAGAAAGAGGTATAGAGAGGGAAAGAAAAGAAGAGACCGTAGGATGTTTGCGTCGATGAGCCCTTTTGAATTGATCGGCATTTGAATAAATCCACCTGCACGCCCTATGAAAGGAATTGTGTCAAGAGAGTGCGCGAAACGGTGGTTTAAGAAACTCATCAAGACAAATAAAGAAAGATTATTTCACAAAGAAATACTTTATCTTTATTGAAAAGTCATTCTTTCTTACATAATTGTTCGCTTTTTCAATTGCTTGATTGTTCAGTTAATTACGATGCTGCTCGTCGTGGGGTTTAGACTTCAATATGTAGCACTGCTTTTTTATTACACGCCCTGTTTGGTATATATTTTTTTATCAATGTTTGTTCCATTCGGAAAATGTAGTAATTTTATATTGTTAGCATGAGATGCGGACTGATTTGTTTTTTCCGTATCTATACTATTATACATCCAATGCAAAAGCGTCATTTATCGGACGAAATAGTCGCATACCTTTATCCCTATTCGATTTCCAACGTCGAGCGGCGTTGAAATCTTGGCAGGACGAACACGTAACTGAAATCTCAGCATCCAGACCCCTGTGCACCTCTCCCTGCCTGCACTCTTCTCTTTCTTTTTCCCTCCTCCTTCTCTCTCTCTTTCTCTTTCTCTCGCACGCGCGACACCGTGATACCCCACAACGACTCTCCGCTCTGCGCTCGTTTTCCCTCCCCTTTTCATCCCCTGTCGGCGTCGGAGGGTCTGTAGCCGCAGCTGCTGCACAGCTCTCGGCCAGGTGTGCACTCTCGCAATGTTGCCGCAAGGGTAAATTTCTCCCTGCCCCTTCACGCTGTCCCCCCTTACCGCCTCCCCGGCGTGCCGCAGCTCTTCTCTTCACGGTTGGTTTTCGCCATCAAACCGTCCTGGATTCGGACGAAACCGATCCCGGGATTTCGCATACCTTGGAAAATATTTTTCGCCATGCACAAAGGACGACCGACGCCGACGTGTTGCTCGCACGACAAACTTTCCTCTCTAAATAATACTTTTATGTTTATTTTAACAACCTGACAATAGACAATTTTTGAGTGCTCTTTGGAAAAGCAGCGTCTGACGTGACATTTATTTACTTTTTCATTTTTTTGCATGTTTATAATTGTCAACGACCCAACTCTTTGTTTCAGACTGCAGAGGTTATTGATTTCGTGTGTGTGTGTATATGACAGATGTATAATTTTTAATACAACTCCATAAAGGTTTTATTTTAAAAATTTGAACGAGTGTATAATTTTACCAATATTGAAAGATATAATTGATACTTCAGATAGATATTATTTCTCGTAGCATGTAAAACACTTAACATCACTAATAAACAGCATTATAATTAATCACAGTCTCGAACAAGACAATGGCATTTATAGAGAAACGTAATTAGCATTCTTCACATATAATTTTATCATCAATAGACGATTCTATCTTCTTCGCAATAAAGATTTATCGGTGACTAATTGACACTAAATGTCAATAAATGTACAGTAAATGCTTTATCATTGTATTATGAAAACTATTTTACATAATCAAAAAATTCACATCAATGATTTGCGCACCCAGAGATTTCTTTAACTGTATAGCAAAAAAAAAACATTTCTTTGATTCGAAGAAATCTTTCTCTGGTTCTTGTGAATTATCTTACTTTATGTTTATTGCGTAATTTGTACGCAAAGTATATGCGTTTTGACGAGCTCGGTCGGTCGATCGACGCGCGTGGACGCGAATTTCGGTGCGGCGCGGTGTGATGAAATGTATTTTTATTGCAGGACGTATACACAGTCGACAGATAGGAAATTGCGGAAACCAGAGACCGACGATGTCTCGATAAGAGCGGCGTCGGGCTACGCTCTCATTGCCTCAATTTCCACTTCCACTTCCACTTCCGGTCGCGATCGCTTTTTCCCATCGGCCGAGCCTAAAAAACCAGCGTCACGAACGCGCGCGAACCCGTGTGCGTCACGCTCGCTCGGCATTGTCGAGTGAAAAGTGGCGCAATAAAAATGGTCAGTGCGTAAACTCGCCAAATGGTACGCGCGAATATTTTTTTTCGAAAGCTAGCATTTTGAAACCTGTCGCGGATTGTAGCGTGAAAAACTTATTGTAACAGGTTGCGATCGTATCTGAACGCTATAATCGTATCTTTGCGTCGAAGCAGATAAGAACAAACTCATGTCGCATAGTATAAATATATAAGAGAAAGTGTGACCAAATTTTCTTTACAAATGTCTTTTTTCATGCTTAATTAATACTTATGAATGTGACAGCAGGTTTCTTTGAAAAAATACCAAGAACTCGTCTTTAATCTTTGTTTAGAAAGTTTTTCTATTTTACATTTTTGACATTTTGACAGATTCTTTTGTAATTTATCATTATATTTCAAGGTTTTTAGTCATGAAAACGAAAACGAGAGCTGTGCAAAATTGTAATTCTTTTGTTCAAAGAATGGGAATTTAAAGTGAGAATTTATATAAGACAAAATGTGCATAAAAGTGTAAAAATAAATAGGAAAAAAAGACCTTCTCTAATCATTAAATTAGATCTTTAGTAAAGATCTGCTTAAATAATTCGATGTGAATTTATATATACTTATATCCTGCACTGCACGCTGAAATTAATTTTATTTAATATAAAATTTTTTAATTCAAAATTTCGGTACCCAAATACCATATATTCACAGAAAGGTTAAATGTGACTGTTGAATAAAAATAACACACACACACTCTCTTTCTCTCCCCCCCCCCTCTCTCTCTCTCTCTCTACAAAAACCTTTGACTTAAATTCGTTCGCGTGCAACGCGAGAAAGATAAGATCCCGATAAATTGAATTTCGTGGCGTCGACTGCCGGAAGCACTATCGAAAGCGAATCCGACACACGACCTATTGCGGAACGGGGCGAGCGGGAGAGAAGTAGGATCCATGGATCTATGGATCCGAAACGTCACGACGCTCGGCTGAGCGTGTATCCCACCTGAATACCGGAAGCCGGAGGTTCCTCTGACGATGAGGGGGGAAGAGAGCGAAAAAGAGTGAGGGAACGAGCGATAGAGCAAGCCTACCGGAACACCGGAACCGGAAGGGTGCGGAACCTATGCGGGTTCGCGCTGATTTCATCCGTTGATGAGACCGTAGCGGCTCGTTGACTTTACCAATGTTGTTATTAGATGTCTACGTTCGTCAAAACGCGCTGCTCTCGCGACATAACTACGTTTCGGATAACGCAGGAATTCATAATTGAATGTTTTTTTTCCGGTGAACTTGGAACGTTGTCGGGAAACTAATTTATGTACGCAAAATTTATATAGTAATAGAACGATATTTCTGTAGTATCTAAAACTCTAACTAGATATAAATCTGAAAATAATTTTGTTAGTCCATCAAAATAATTATACAGGGAACTCAGATATGTTGAATAGGAATGTTGCAAACAATTTTGACATTCTAACAACCAGCTTGAACGATCAACATAATTATTCTGATAATTTAACAAAATTATATTTTTAAATACATATCTAATTAAATTTTTAGACATTTCAGTACAATTGTTCTTTTCATATATATTTTCATATATAATATATAGATAACGTATTCTGTACAAGAAAAGATTCCGATTTTTTCTCATAAGTATAATAATTGATATCTTTCGATGGAAAGATTTTACATTAGTGGCAACTTTCCAAAGATTTCCATTATCTTACCACAGATTAAAATGTTAAATTGTTGAAATCAAAATTTTTGTAATAGTGCATTCTTTAAAAAAAGAAAGAAAATAGATTAACCTGTCGAAGTTATCAGATTATATCGCATGCTCGATCCTTGCTTTAAGTGGATGTAAATGCGTTAAGTGGATGTAAGTAATTTATAACTTACTATTTAGTGCTTATATATTAATGACTACATTAATAACGCCGAAATACATTAAAAGATAACTCCACGCTTTTTAGCTCGTTTATTTAAAAAAATGTGCTATCTCTTTATTCTATCTCTCGTTATCTCTTGATGTACTATCAAGGGATAATCTATAATATTTGAGAAGACAAATATAATTGAAGCACAACCAATAAGAAATTACCTTTAACGGTAAAGCTGGATCTTAAGTACTATTATAATTCCGTGTGAATTTATATGCTATACGTATGTAGTCTTTTAAACTGCGCGCTGAACAATTTTTCGGTCTTGAAATGAAACTCTACGAAACTACTGCAATAATATCACGAGTTGTCTAGCAATTTAACAATTTTGATGCTCATAGCATCTTCTGGATCTCAATAATGTTGAATGACATATTAAAAATTTGTAAATAATTAATTTATATTGCGAAAAATACATAATTGAGAAAAGAAAATATACGTATAATATTTATAAATCAACTAAGTACGAGAATCGCCAATTACGTTCAAAGTTAAATGATAAACTATACATGTATTTAAAATAAATTAATTTCTTTAATTTTTGAATATCGATACATGTGAAGCAAAAGTTTTGCAAAGCATCCAGACTATGTTTTACATGTCGCAATCAATTTTTTTATTTATTTGGACGCCTAAACACTTATATTCGAGTTATATCGCTTACAAATGATGCATCAGGTAAAGATGGTTCGTTCTCCAGACGAATCCAGAAGCACGCGAGCTTGTTTTGACACACAAGCGTATCTTTCCGCCGCTTCGGTCAAGGCGAGCATCGTGGATCGCACGTCTTAGGGTTACTTTGTGCCGTCCGCGAACGATGAATAATGAGCCGGGGTGTTTTAAACAAAACGTCGGCGTATCAGCGCGGCCCCGAACAAAATTGCCCGGCAACCTACCGCGTTGCGACCGGTACGCCTAAACAAGAGGCTGCCATTAGGGCCAAATGACTCGAGGCACAGCTAGCCACTCGTGATTAAAAGAGCGATTTGTTACGCGGATACCGACGCTCGGCATCGCGGCGACGTGAGCTGGCCGCAGGTTTTAACCCCCATCTTCCCTGCGTTCGCCGGAATAACTCGCATTTCGGGCGCGTTTCTTTTTTTTTCTTCCTCTTTATTGTTCAACGCGCGATGCGAACTTGCATGGCGAGCGCGCGATAACTCAGATATTTCATTTCGGCGACAGCGCGTTCCGCGAAACTCAGTTTGCAATGTGCTCGGTGGCAGTTTCGTGTGTATAGGCTTGTGTGTGACTACGCTGATTGCGACGATCCGTTATTTTCGTTAACACAGCTCCTTGTTATGATACGCTATTCCGAATTGAGGAAATAATGTTCGACAAGTAGTATAATTAAATTTGAAACTCACAGTCGCGGAAAGTAATTCTTATTCTATTGATGATTCGCGTTAACAATTATTACACGAAATTAAATTCAACAGTGCGATTACAATGTTACGGCAAAATTCGACACATATTCGAAGATTGTCAGGACTGTCTCTTCTGTCGGCGGGTTAATGAAGGCGGTTACGCATGCCATTACAGTTACAATCGTCATAAATATTTAAATAATATTCGTTCACCCTGATTTATGCGTAACGCCGGTTACAGCGACGAGAAATCGCGTCGGATTTCCCCATCGTGTCGGCATGGGAATTTCGACGGGAGCAGGTGGAGCATAATTAAAGTCGCGCGAACGGCGTTCCCTTTTTATGGGAAATCCGTGGTCGAAGCACCTGCCAAAACGGCTGATCGTGTGGGACGGCATGATGTGAATGACGTGATTTCGCTTTGGCATTTAATAACGCTGGGGTTATGGGAACCCGGTCACGGGTGGTACAACCACTCCCCTTAAGTACAGTGATTATGCCACGGGGGACACGGTATTTGCGCGATGCTCCGCGAATCTTGCACCGAAAGAGATCTCTTGTACGGGTAATTGTCGATTCATAGATCATTTCCAATGAAATGATCACACATTCCTTTTGATCGACGAATCGCATCTATGTTAAGGATATATGTATTAGGCGTATAATATCTGCAAAAAGTGACTATTAAGGAATATTTATCATTTTCTTGTTTCTCTTGAAAAATAAAGTTAAAATTATAACCGCGTCATTAAGCGGCCATAATGAGTGTTTACGAATTTTTAAAAAGATTTATGCAAATTGACACATTATGATAAAAAGTTTCTTCTTTTTTTGTAAACTCTTTAATTTTAAGATTAAAAAAGATTTGGTAAAAATGAGTTTTTACATAAGAGTTCGATATTATTACGAAAAATCATAGTTTCAATATTTTAAGTTTAAAAGATCTCTTTTCAAACACTTTTTTAAATTAATTTTTATCCTATAAAGTTTCATCAAGCTACAATGTTTTGTAAATAAAACAAAAATATTGAAAAAATATACTAATTTTTAATTTTTTATAATTTAGAAATAAAATATGTACATATATAAGTGAAGTTAAAAAACAAATTTACAGCTTAATTTTTTTTCTTTAAAATACAGTTTAAAAAATCTTTTTACGAAAATGTTTTTCACTAATATTTATACTTAATACTACAAAACTACAATAATACTTAACATTCTGTGAGATGCGAAAATGTGAAAATTGCAATAGTTCCTAACTTTATGAACCGTAATGTATATATGTAGAAATTATTGCAGTACTTTAGTTTTCGACGTTTGATATATACGTGTCTTTGTTATACTTTCGGTGAAATTGTATACTTGTTGCATAATTCATTCTACGATCATGCCCAAAGATAGATCGATACATCTATTAATTCGAATGCTTGCCACTAAGTTACGCTCTATTTGGCAATGGAATGTGCGATCGTCATTCGGGACAATCTGTCACAGTGGTAATTACTGTATACAGATTCACGGTGTCTCGCTGCATCTTTGCATCAATTATGATAAGATGATTTTAATTTGAGTTTTCGTATCACGCGGAATTATCAAAATAAGAATATTATAGTATTTTATTTATACGATAGTCTCTCAAGCAGGGAGATTAATCGACAAAATGCAACTAAATATAAGAATTATCGCTTGTGTTACAAAATTTCCATGCGAGGAATAATTGCATATCGGCACCCGTTGAATCGGATCGTATCGAAATCTCGCAATGCTATCCAATTGTCGTGTAAATTTCATGTTCGTATCAAGCTACCGCGGCAATTCTCTCGTATTACGAGAGCCAAGAGCGTTGTCTCCGCGTTGCGTTACAAATTTCTACGAATGCAAGTGCATCACAGTGCTCAGCGCCTTTTCGTGCATTCCGTAGCGCAATGTAATGCGCGAAACACTCAGCCTCAACATTATTCACTGTCCAATTTATATATTGTTGTTACTATAATTGCTAACGATAGCTAGAGTATATGGTAATCTCAGCGAGGCGTATCTACTTTCCTGGCAATGGTTTTCATCTTAAATTCCAACAGATTTTCTGGATGAAAAATATTCTTTATCTACAATCTTAAGTGCTGCTTTCTATTTCAAATTTTTTTTGGCTCAGACCTAAAGATCAGACCTAAAAATTCTTTTTTGTTACAAACTAATATGATTTTTCAACGTAACATATAAGAAAATTTCAATTTCGATAATAATTAATAATCTCCAACGGTATCTCCAGCAGGACGGTCGTTCTCTCCAATGGAATATTAGTCGAAAGATAACAGCACTTCTCATTCGAAAATGACAGAAAAAATTATCGCTTTTATTTTCAGCATGATAAAGAAAAACGATCTCACTCTTTGTTCGCCAAGTAACCTATTCGAGCGCTGATCTTCCATTTTCTGTTCTCCGGCAAACAACCTATTAGAAATGGACGAATCTGCTCGGCCCCGGCGACATATTGCGCCGACCAAAAATCACATTCCTACCGACCCCTACCGAATTATAGCGTCGGCGGAATTCACCACGGTGAATTCACATTCCCACACACATACGGGCGCGCACGCACGCGCAGACATGTGGGGTGTGCGACGAGGACTCACGCAAGCGGCACGCATGAATGCCTAATGCCTGCGGACAGTGATTTCCACCCTCGACGAGAAAGCGCGCCTCCTACCTCTTCCCGCTTTCGACCCGCTCGCCCCGTTCACCCTTTCTGTATAGGCAGATGGGGTTCTCACGGCCCCACCCCGCTCTCACCTCTAGCCCACGATGTCGCACGTAATCGGTCGCACGATAATGCCCGCTGTCACAACACGCAAACATACGCCCGCGGTGTTCAGATTAAGAAATCAAAGGATTAGCCGTGACTTTGGGATAAACGTTCCGTTTCGTATAGAGATATATTTGATGACTACACGTTGTAATATGCGTAGCAGATTCCAGCAACTCTCTTTTGTGTAACTTATTATACGTATTCTGACCGTGACAAGAGGCTTCGTAAACGCGCCTATAACACGATTATGGCGATAAGTACCCTGTGGTCCATTTGATATAACGCCGTACACATTCTTAAATCATATTATGTCGCGCGACAACAAAATTCAAAAGACCCCTGTCGGCTGTAATGAAGATTTAATATTCATCATTTCGTTCTACTTAATATTATTTCAAATACATTATACATTTCTATATTCACCTCTGATAACAATTACGTTTCATTTCTGTAGAAAAATCTGATATGTTTTCTCTCGATTGTCAGCGACATTGACAATAATTCAATAAAAGCCGATGCGAAAACGTCCTCGTCGAAAAGAGCGCCTAATAAATTCCGAATGTGGATAATGTATGCCGCAAAGTCACGACGATATAATATGTACATAATATATATGTACATAGAAAGAGAGAGGCGGTGCGCGCGCGCGCGTGTGTGTGTGCGTTCGTTATTACACGCACGATAGGCGTATTGCAAATAAACGTATCGACACGTACGTCGTGCTCCACACTCCGCCGCACAACACGGGACTACACCTTGTCACCATCGATGCCGCCCCGCGCGTTCGTTACGCGCGTATATTATTCATCCCGCGTGTCGGCTACGTTGAGACGATAATGGCCGGTTGTCGCTCGTCTATCTTTACTGACGTCACTGTTAACAGGTTGGACGAAAATATGTCCCGCCGACTGCCGACAGCCTCATCGTTGTCGTCGTCATCGTCGTCGTCGTCGCGCTTGTTAACTACTTCTTCTGCGAGAGGATATTTGCGTGAAATGCAAAATAGCCGGAAACGACACGCGCTGCGTTGTTAATTAGAAACATTAACAAAATTAATTATGTATTTTAGCAATATTATACACGAAAGGAACTATTTTGCTGAGATATCTCAAAATTTAAATAGATACAGATCTGAATAATTTTGTTCAACCATCAAATAATTATACAGAAAATTCAAGCATGACGAGCAATATTACAAAAGTTTTAACGTTATTCTAGAAACCAGCTTGATTTTTACATAATTATTTTGAGAGACAAGAGAGAGAGAGAGTCTAAAAAAATTTATTTTTAAATCTATTTTTAGTTAAATTTGTAAATACTTTAGGAAAACATGGAGAGGGAGAGAGAGAGAGAGAGAGAGAGAGAGAGAGAGAGAGAACAGTTTAAAAATTTAGCTGGATATAAATTTGAATATATATAATTTTTTTGAATTATTAAAATAATAATAAATAAATATTAAATTAGAACTCTCGAGAATGTAAAATTAGAATTAAAAACAGACTAATCAGAATTAATTGCGGTAGTTCGTGCGAATATAAAATTTATTTATTAAATATAGTACTTATAAGTATCAGACGTTTCGGCTGCAATTCGAGCCATCTTTAGTGTTCCGATAATAATATTTAAAAAGTCATCGATAGCTGATTATTAAAATAGTTATGTAAAACTCCTAAGCATTGATGAATAATGCTGCAAAAAGTTTTTTGGTATTCTAACAATCAGCTTAATCGTTTTACGTAATTACATATTTTGATAATTCAACAAAATTTTCAAATCTGTATCTAGCTATTTTTTAGTAAAACCATTTTCTTCCCACACACATACATATTACGTATATATGTTCTTTAAATTCTTTTGGAATGTAATCTCATTGTAAAGTAAAAATTAAACCATACTTCAAAAAAGAATAGTCCAATTTTTCAGTCTTTAAGAGTGAGATTTTACTCATCAAAGTGACAATTCACTGAAAAGTTTTAGAGAAAGAGAAGAACGTGCGTGTTTTTATATATATATACATATATATATATACATATATATGTAATATAAATAATATTGCATTTTGTCAAACAACTAATAATAGTGATATTAACGAATTTTATGTTCTGTCTTCCAGGTCAGATAGCGATCGTAAAATGTTAAACCCCGAAACTGGCTGCTACTCCGAATCCGTACGAGCATGGTAAGTAACAATCGATTGTTTTCACTGATTCCGCAACAGCGAGCTTATTTCTTCTTCTAATACGTGTCCACTTTTATCTATAGCTATGCTATCATATATCCATGCTCTATTGTAAAGTTAACAAAAGTGCACTCGGATTTTTTTGTCGAAACGAAGTTAACGTTGCCCGCTGACGCGCGAATGATCCCCGCGGAGATTTTAACTATTTTAACCGGTGCGGCGTTAAACAGCGGGCGCATTTCCGAAACAATGGACATGAATTTTTGTATAATTCGCCACCATTCATTCAATTTTGTTGAAAAATCTATCACCGCTGTTATTCCATCGCGCGAGGTTTTCCTCGCGCGCGTGCATTTTTTCCTCCCCCTTTCCTCCCCCTACCTCTCTCTCTCTCTCTCTCTCTCTCTCTCTCTCCTCCGTCCCCGCAACACTCGTAAAAGGTAATTTGCCGCGACCGCTGATGTATTTATAACAAAACGAATTAAACTCGGCGCGCTGCGCGAGCAGGTAACAAAACGCGGCCGGCCGACAAAACCCCGGGAATAAAATACGCAAATATTTGCGTGTTTAATTTGAATCTCGCTTTGGGGGTCGAGCGTACGACGGCGGCGCAACGGGAGGGTTAATAATGAAATGTCGCATTGTCGTCGGGGGGGGGGGGGGGGGGG
>NW_017275965.1:3006151-3024105 GCF_001594065.2 Cyphomyrmex costatus | reverse complement strand
CTCTCTCTCTCTCTCTCTCTCTCTCTCTCTCTCTCTCTCTCTCTCTCTCTCCCTCGTTCTGGGATGATTTTGTTGAATGCAGCATATTGTCGTCGCGTGCTGTCGCCGTACCTGTGTATAGGACCGCGAAGGGCCGCTCTTTCTCTATCCTTTGGTCGACTTCCTTTTTTCCCCTTTTCTCACCCACCCGTAACGCTGTTCTCTCGCCTCCGCTTTAATTTATGACAGAGTCTCTACAAATTTACTTCCGAATCGCACGGATAATCCTGCGGTGCTGCGACCTGTACATCGTACGCGAGACACTGCGAAAAGTGCTGCGTGTTTAACCCTTCTCTGCGAGCTGAATTCATTCTTTCTGAGGGGCACAAGTGTGTTTAAGTCGTCGAGAATGCCGCGACCCTCGAGAGTGACGCGTAACGAAATGCTTTTTACGTGTCGGGGGGATAAGGCACCTCACGCTCTCGAAATGGTACGAGGTGGCTCAATTTTCAGTGATATTTGACGGTGCATTTAACTTTTCTTTCGCGACACCACATGCAACTCTGTGATTCAAGATGTAATTCGAATTCAATTTGAAACAACAATTATCATCAATTTTCTCGCATAAAACAGCAACTATCAACGGAGAGATATTGATATCTCGCCCTTTCATGTATAACTTGGTACATTTGGTCAGAAGCGATTTATCTGCAATTGTGGTGGTTTTTCTCAGGACATTAGGGACGCGATCACGACCGGAGGATTGTACGGGGGAGGGACGGGGACGTACCTTAATGCGATTAAGGTCGTTATCAGATGTCGCTTCCACTTCTTGCGCGATGACGTCGGCGGTGCTCGTTTGTCATTGCACCGACGTCGTCACGGGGGTTGCATGATTTACTTCCGCCTTTCCCCTTTTCGCGCCCTTCGTTTCCCGCCGTCGATTTCTTCGTCACGATTCGAGCGTGCGACGTGCGTCCGCGTAAGATGAATGTATTTCTGTGACAAACACACAAACGCACGAGATACACACACGGCGCGAGACAAGCTCCAGCGATAATTCAAGCGTCACGTATCTTGTCAGCCATCATTAATTCGCGTTATAAATCGTTTATTACCATAATTATCATAAAATTTGTTTACACACATTTTAAATTAAAAAAATTATTTATGTTCACCCCCAGATGCTAGCAGTTACCAACAAATTCGATAACGATTTCAAAACAGATTCCTATTCACCAGTAACAAGGTAACATTTTAATGACACCTTAATCGATGTTAAAATGTTTCAGTAAGATATCATTTGATGTCGCCTTGCTGTACTTGGATTGTATTCATTGTGATCTCTTTAAACTTATTGGTTTCTGCAATTACGACTTGCCAACCATATAATAACAGCAATGCAAGAATGAAGCATAGTACAAAGTTTTAACGTTTTCTGATACATTTCTACCAATATTAGAAAAATAGCAGACAGTGCTCGACTATAGTTTTACTAGCAATATAGAGTTACATCCTGTTGATAATCGGATCTTTGGCTTATATTTAGGTATCCTGTCATCTGTGCCCATATAATGCCTTACTTTCGTGATTATCTGTAACCCATAAGTAATTCATAATATATACGGATCGTCAAAAGGACCGCGAATTTTAAAATCAATTGCTTTAAAGATAATATGCCTCCTATTTGAGGTTTACCCAACTCGCGTGTTCGTTCGTCATCGAGAGCGTTCCGTGAGCGAGCGGGTTAAATGTACTTCGAATTAGTTCACGACTGACACCAGCGAATTCGTGAAGGAAAGGGGAAATAATGATAGCGCCTAGAGAATAAATTCTCAAATCGTAGTGCGCGCCGAGAGTTCGCGTGTCGCACGCAGGTCTCAGCCTGACGTATACACGTCAGAGGGAGCATCCGAGGATTCGTTAAGGCCAGCCGTTAACGCCTTTCGCCACGATTCACTATGGCCTAAGGCCGATTTAGTGTCGCATTAGTGGCGAAAGCGAGGAAAAATTGTTGCTCAAGGAACGACGAGGAAACGTAGCCTGTCGGGCAGTAAAAAAAGAGAACATGAAAAAGATGTGGCGAGGAACTGGAGGAAAGTTCATCGTAGAACTTCGTCATAGAACACATCACTAGAGAAAGAAAGAATAATCTTTGCGAAGAAGATAGACTCCGAGGACATTGAAGGCGAGGGTGTGGCCAGGAGATAGGGATGATTAGAAGCTACACCCCCGCGTGAGGGACACAAACAGCCTTGGGGGCGCAGCCGGAAAATTCATGGAGTTACTTAGCTGTCTCCACGCCGTGGCCCGTTTATTTTAGGGGCGAAGGCACGAAGGAAGTCGTTACGTCGTCGTCGAGAGGTCGCCCCGGGGTGGAGACGCGGTAATCCTAATTAATAATTAATTATGTCAGGAGAGACCGTCTCTCGCCCTATTCGACCGAAGAGTAATGCTCGATCGGATTCTTCCTGTCGGCAACGCGATTTGGCGATACGGTTCACCAACTATTTCCGTAGATTTATGGCATCGGGCTGCGCCATAAATCTGATTAACGTCTTACATTAGCTGCGTTTTCCCTTTGTTAGGGAAAGCATCAGAGCGTTAAAGTCTGCTAATTAATACATATTATTCTCCCATCGCACGCTTAATGATAGCGATGTATATCTCATATGATTTTCAACGTGTATTTGCCGGCAGAATCGTTAATTATCTATTTATTATTGTGATTAATTTTTCTTACGATACATATATAATAATCTCCTTTTCTTTTAACAAGATGTTTATTTCTTTAGTATGGAAATAATATTTATTTTATCGTAGATCGCGCGCGAACATGTTCAGCGTAGAGTTAACGAAGCGTTTCGATACGTTTGTCAAATTCTTAAGAACGCACTTTCGCTTTATCGTACGCTAATATTTAGAATGCAAGTTATCCCTCGCGCAAGAACAGCGCGTATGTATCTCTCGCCACGCGGAAGCGATCATCGGCAGTAAATTCTCTCGTGAATGGAACGCCACATAGCGTTGGACGTTCGATGGCAACCGAAATAAATAACCATCCGGAGCTTCCTGGAGTTCAGAAGTACGGTGCTTTTCCCCATCGTCCACGAAAAAGTCAATGCTGGACTACCGGGAAAAGTCGACCAAGTTTTACGAGGGCCGCTCGAAGAAAGAGGGAGAGATACGCGAGAGGAAACGAGGAGAGAAAAATCGGAGAAAAAGACTCTCTGGGACTCGTTTCAGCCGGACGCTGAAGAGAGAGATCTCTTCCATATACACGCCTAAAAGTTGTTCATGTGTGTTACGTACTCGTGTCTGACTCTCCTAGAAGCAACCCCCGTTTGTCAAAGGCGACCCTTCGGTGCCGCTTACAAGACAGCAAATTTGTCTCAGATAAGCAAAACAAACACATAGCGGTTGACCGCGCCATCGCCTCCGCCCTTGTCCTTGTTTTACATCTTTTTCTCCTGAATAAAAGGAACTAGGATTGCTTTTATTGAGCATTAATTGGCGAAACATGTGAATTTCATAACAGTGTAAATGATTTATTGGAACATTATACTCGGAATGGCTTATTTATTGGAAAACGTTAATTTGGAAAAAAATTTAATCAAAAGTTTCAGAGTCTATCCGGAGACTAACATTTGCAAATAATGTTGTACATAAAAAAATTATTTAATGGGATTTGACGTATATTGTTATAATAGAAATATGATCGGGTGAATTTTTTTATGCATATAATTGTGCAGCTTTGCAAGTTGAGACTCTTAAATTTGCATAGCTGCATAGTCATACGCATAAAGAAAATTATCCAATTGCATTTGTGTATCATAAAGACGCACAAAAATTGGATTGAATAATTTTCTTTATGCATATGATTATACAGCTATATAAGATTATGTGTATGAATGTGCTTCTCTGCTTTTTAATGTTCTGTGATATGATCATTCATATATATTTTTAAAGGGAAAATTGCAAAATGTCAAAGAGAATCAATTAAATATAAATTAAGGAGAAATAAATAAATATCTTCTTTTTCATAGGAGATAGAAATTGGGTTTCAAATTTATTCTGAAATGCATTCCCCCATTATTGATCATAATTTTTCGGACACTCTGTATAAAAGGCCGTAGCTATTAACGATGCATCCTGTCCATGGTCACCGAGTTATGAATCGATTCCGCGAATGCCGTGTTTCGGCTACTTTCTCGCATTTCGACCGCACTAGGGATTTGCATATATTAGAGTTTATCCTTCTGAGAACGTTCGTCTTTTCAGGATGCACGCGCATTTACGAATGCTCGCTCTGAATTTTGAGCAGAATTTTCGTAGCAACCTCATTATGGTTATTTGTGCTCGTTTAAACACTGCCCGCGGCGCACCGAATTGTTGCAAAAAATTTACCTTCTTTGCTCCGCTGACACATTGTAGTAGTGCTGACCAATTTGAAGGACCTGAAACTACACTAAATAGGAATTAAACCAGGAAATGAGGCCTCGCAAAAAATTCAGTCCGGTTCGGTTAAGGGTTCACTTTCTTATCTAGTTTGACACGCGATGACTGTTTTTCTGATCGACCGAAATAATATATGAAAGCTATATAGGAAAACGTATAATGCAGAATCATTGGATCTCATTATAAAGATGAGTTTGATGCGCGATAGATATCTTTGTCGAGAAGCGACAGGTTAAATCCAGATGTCACATCGAAGCCTCTCTTTTAACACTTTAATAGACGCGTTAACTCTCTAATGGATACCTCTGGACATCACCTCGTCTTCTTATCGATCCCTCCATCAGCAGCAGTGCCTTCATCGTCGGCACGGACCCTTCGCTTTCTTTAGTAGCGTGCGGTCACACAGAAGAAAAGAGATACAAATAACTGAAATCCGCTGTTAGCTAATTAAATCGTCATACCGAGTTTATACAATACGTTATTTCGATTTTTATTAATATCATCGCCGTACACGTCTACGCGTCGCGCGGAAGGGTGCAGTTTTATAAGATCTCCCTTGTACTCAACACCCAATGAGATTTTAATGCGCTTCCCGAAGAGGAGCACGTTAGGGCCATGATGAACGCGAACGCGTGATCGAGAAAGGATTACGATGTTCAGCATGATTATGTCGAAAGAAAGAAGAGCGAAAGAGAGAGGGAGAAACAGAGAGGGCTAACTGTATATTCGTCTCGGTAGGGTGCTTTACTACCCTGACGAAGCACAGGAATCCTTAGGGCAGCTGTGTGCAAAAAGAGGGATTTTCAGGGCAGCTCCAGCTGTGCCCCTGCTATATGAGGGTTACTTGTCGTGGATGGCACCAAAAGATCTAAAGATCGTTCTGCTCTGGGCATATTTGTCGATCGAAATTACCGTTCGATCCTTCGACCTTCCTTTTTTCATTTGTGCCGACTTTGCGAGTAGATCGCGTAAATGAAAAGGGGGCAACACCTCGTATGCCGATCAACTTTCCATAGAGGTATTTTATCCGCGAATGTTTGTGTTAGCGCACAGAATACATCGGTTGACGTTTTGTCGCAATAATTATGATGAAAATATACAAATATGTCTGAATGAAATCTTTATTTGTATATTAGTTGTAAAAGTTACAGACATTTTGTGTCGAAAATATAAAGTTCGTATGGAAACAAATGATACTATAAATCAATAAGTAATCTCAATTTTGCCTTCAAACTAAGATAGTATTTATTAATTTTTAGCTCTATGTGTGAAAATAAAAATACTATGTAACAAGTTTCTTTGCGTTTTTGTCATGAAAAATCATACTTTGGTAAATAGAATACGCTGAATATGAAAATTGTCTTACGTAAAATTTCCAAGACAAAATAAATACAATTGAAGGAATTCAATTACCAAGGAATTTACGTAGATAACTTTCAGATAACCCAAATATATTACAAAACAACAATTATTTGTTTATCGAGAGTCCAATATAGACGTTAATATTTTCAGATAACCATTTGTAAAAACAGGTCTTAAAGATAAAATATATCTTAACTCAGGTATACTTTCCTTCAAAATCTTGTTCAGAGAAAGGACAAATGAGGTGTATATACCCAGTAGTCTTCAAGAGTTTATTACTTCTACATTTCTCTATCTCTATAAGGATGTAATTAAATTTAATTTTAACGTAAGTAAGAAATAAAATAAAAATTTATAAAATTATAAAATTAAAATTTTTCGGAGGTTTTTAAACACACTCTATCCTCACTTATATAATATATCTTTAAACCACCTTATTAAAGGTTAAATCTAAGACATATATATGTAATTGAAAAGCACAGAAAATAGGGAAAGAGTAAATAATAGATTTCAATCTATTAGAAATAGTAGATTTCGAAATATTAGAATACATGTTTTCTGATACGTTGAAATCTGTTATATCTTCTCCTTATTGTCTGTGCTTTTCAATCGTGTCTCAGGCATTAATGTTATTTATTGACTCATCCACATATAACGAATGCGAGTTGTAAGTACTGAAAGTAGGGTATTAGAAAATGAACGGTGTAAATTGATTTGCTTGCGTCCCCAGCGACGGGTATTCTTGAACCGTATAGTCCCATGGGCCTCATTGAACGAGACAATGAACGCAAAAACTGCTCCGGAATGATCTCTCGATCGAGAGACGATGTTCGGTAATAGGGTGGTGGCGTTGGGGAACTTTGGTGACACAGTCTTTCCTTGCGCTCCTACTCGCTTACGGTACAATACGTATATTTGCGAGAACGATCGGAGAGAGCGCGGCCCTCGGGGGGTTGTCGTGGGGTAAACATCGTGTAACCACCAGGGGGAAACACAGGGGGTGAGCGCATGTTCCCGCGCGTCCGCCCGTGCTTGCATACGATTCCATAAATATTTTATTGGCTCGTCATTCGACTTTATTGCACCGCACGATCGAATGACACGCCGGATTAGGCGGCAGTTATTCTCTCGGTACACGCGAGAAGCGCGAATCATACTGATTTATCGCTTTCGACGTAGGTGCGTGTAAATGTATTTTTTTTTTTTTAAGTCGTTGCTGTGCATTTAATGTATATTCTCTTGCATTTATTAGTAACTTGAGTGTAACTATTTCGTATATTCAACTACAATTAGTACAATTCAGACGAATTTGTGTAAAATTGTTTCTTTGTGCTTCGAAGATTAATTTTTGACACGCACATATGTTTGTCGTAAGCACCATTTGCTATAAACCGAAGAAGGATTTTGCATGACTAATTTTCTAAAATTTTACTAAAATATTAGCAAGAAGGTCAAATGCGGTCCTTTGAAATCTTCGTAGTTTGTCACTTTGGACGTCAAGGTTCAGCGGATTTTCTCCTAAGAACACGCATCATCGGCAATTTCAAAGCAAACCGTATCGTCCTAATTTTCCGAAACGTTGCTCGCCCTGCACGGCGTTTGCGCGCGTCCCCGCAAGAAAACATATTTTTCACGACGCAACGACCCGAGGGAAAGAAAATGAACGGCCGACCCGTCTCGCTCGCTCGCACATACACCAGCGTTGCGGTGTCTCGTTCCCGCGCTTAATTAAGCCGAGCCACTTAGTACCGGTGAATGCTCTTTGATTGGCAGACGAGGTGCCTGACGATAACCGAAGCTGACAGGCCGCAGGTACGCTGCGCCTATCCGCGCCTATGGTCTCGCGCGAGCGAGGCGGCCACTCAGTCAACATCAGGCGAATGCTGAGTTATGTCGAGGGTCCGAGTTCTTTTAAACTCGCCAATAAATCGGGCCCGGTCTCCATCGCCACGACCGACGTTGGCTCCTTCGTCTCCTCGTTCTCGCTATCCTTCGTTCGCATCCTCCCTCTTCCTTTACCACGCCACGGATGCGAACAGCTCCCTCCCGGTAGTCGTCGTGGTCGTTTTATTTTTTACCACCGTGCGTTGTCTCCTCTCGCGCGCCTCCGCGTTCCTCCTTCGCTCCATCTTCAGGTAGCGCGAAATTCATTGCAGTCTCCTCCTCGGCATCTTGCTTCTTCTCCTTCTCCTCTTCTTACCTGCGAGTGTCCGTCCATCCGTCCGGTCGAGCGAGGTGCGAAAATATCGGCTCGTTTGCCCGATGACTCGACGGCTTCTTCTTCGTTTCCCCTCGAGAGAATTTTTTCTCGCTGCCGCGTCTCCTCTCTTTCTTCGCCGCGCGTGCATCATTCTGTGCATCTCTCTTTTCCTTTTAGTTGGTCGGACGGTCGATATTATTTCTGCAACGGCATTCCATCGGATCGATCCTTCGCGTATCATCGGTGCCGGACAACAGGAAGAAACTTACACGACAACGGAGAGTCGGGATGCAACTTGATCACGATTATGTTGTTAGGCTCGCGAATTTTAGGCAGGATGGAGTGACGTGTTAAAACATATGTAATACTATTAGGATGATTCCGAACAATGCGATCGTTCGAGAGATATATTCACCAAAGAGATTGCATCGCGTGTATAAGATAACGTATATTACTGTAACAACGTGTCGTAATATGATGCAAGAGAATTATATGTCACTGATATGCAGCATAATGGTAAACAGTTAACAATGACCATTGGTATAATATACTAATTTGACGCGCGCGCGCGTGCGGGCGTGCGGCGTTTAGTCGAAAAAGATGCATTTGGAGAAAAAATTTCTGATTGTGTGAAAATGGACGAACCAGAAAATTACATCAATCAGAATCGTTATATATAATTGGACATCTGCGACTAAAACTGAAGGTATAAAGGGAAATATATCGGGCAAATGAGAATCGAGCATGGTAATTGGAGCGCAAATTAATTATGAAATATATTCTTCTTAATCAGTACGAGAATGATTGATACCTTCTGATTGGTCAGTTTCTTATTCAAAAATTGTTCTCAACGTATTGCGTTGCTCTTTTGCGTATAAATGCGATCGAATATGTCGTGCATTTACACATGTTGCATTCATTAAACAAATCGGATTCTTGACGTCACATCATTTGTTAGACACCAATTTCCTAAGCAAACGTATTTCAACGTCATCTATCGCGATCGGGAATCTCGGTGTGGCGTCGTCACCAATTAATAATTACGACATTGTCGCCTCTCGCTAAACGCTTTAATCAATGTCATCGGGCCAATTTCCGATCGCCGTTGGCTCCCATCCCATCCCCGTTCCGTTGCCTCTCCTCTTCCCTCCTCCACCTCCTCCGCCTCCTCTCGCGCGCGCCTATCAGGGCGGCTCCTCTGCAGGAAATTACGTGGTACACGATCGAAACGCAGGCGGAAGTTGCAATTTATCAGTTTCCAGGCTGGACGCGCCGCCGGAGATCGCGATTCCGATTTTCCTCCCCGCTCGCGTCTTCCTCCTCATTCACAGCGTGGACCGGCCTTAATGACGCTTGAAAATCGATCGCTTCGATCTCTCGCACACTGTCACTCGTCACTCAGTCACGCTCCGCTAATTGCGAGATATTTATCTCTCTTCGTGCTTTTTTATTCTCCACCCGGCGTCTTCGACAGCCTCTACGCGCGAGGTGTCTGGCCGATTTTATTTGTTGTCGTAATCGTAATCCCTCGTATCGAGTGATTAATTACGTCGCACGTCGGCCCGCTGGAATAAGTTTGTCGATCGGCTCGCCACGACGTTAATAACGACAACTCGACCGTGACTCGTTCGTATCTCGCGAATCCCGATTAAAACAATTGACGTCACGACGCTGTAAGAACAATACGATGATTGATCGTTGAGCGAATTAAAATGCTGCACCTAGTAATAAATAATACTGATGAATAATATTTTGTCCGCGGACTTTTTTTCGCACGATGTCAAATTATTTTGCTCCGTCCGACGTTATTTTGTGTTGGAGAAGCGATTAGCTGGCGATATCTTTTCGTAGTCGGGGAAGATAAAAAAATATTATTTACCATGCATGTGCATCATCGAAATATCGCTGGTTCCATGACTGCTTTTGAGTACTCGGTGCTCGAGTACTCGTTCGGCCGCAGTTGTGAATACGCGGAGGTCTCTTATGCGATTCTCATCGTGAGCGCCGTGATTCAGTATGGCTCGAGATCTACGATGAAGCTGTATACGTGGCCGGAGTTCTCTTCGAAAAGAAAAAAAGAGCAAAAAGGAGGAGGAACCTCGTAATAGATGGTTCAAAAGGGCCGCACCGGAAAATCGTCGATGCTCATCCGTGACGTCGAGATCGAGCTCGAATGGATTCCTACATCGTTGTTTCAACAAGGAGAAAAACCGGCATGAATCTTGCAACGAGAGCCGATCATTTGTCGGCTAAATGAGTCGACGATGATCCCAGAGCGGTCCACTTAAGATCGCATCGTCATTCCTCGCGAGGTGTAAAGATATTTCACGGAATTGCACGCTACTTAAAAAATTGGTTACCGTTCTCATGGTTTTTTCTTATACAGAATATGCTGTAATTTTCTGAACTGCTTTTTTTAGTTTAGAAAATTATCACACATCCTATATATCTATGTTTAATTTTCTACTGTATTTTCTGTATTGTTTTGCGCGTTAGAAACAATATTCTAATTAAACTTTAAACGATACTTTTTATTAGAATTTTTACAACATCGTTAATTGTGGAAATAAATTTGATTAATTATTTTCTACCTATTTGTATTATAGAAAGAGAAACTAGTATTATTATTTGCAGTTCAACATTAATGTTTTAAAGTTAATTTTAAGATATTGATGTTAATTTTAATAAATTAGCTTAATTATCTCTAACATTAATCGTTTTTTTAGAAAAAGAATCTTTATTGTATTGTTTGTCTATGCAGGTGAGACAATTATGGTCAAGTAGATTATTTGTCCTAAAGCGATATTTTTAATAAATGATTTATTCTGTCTTAAAAAAAATGTATGTGCATATCCTTTAATTTAAATTCTAAAGAATAGTAGCACTAGCAGATCTGTTCGAAACAAATGATGATAGTTGTTTGTGTGAACCGATTATTATTTGTAACATTGTTAAGATTATACTAAATAATATATCATAGAAAATAAAATTAATGTTTACACATGCCTGCTTTGTCATCTATTTCATTTTTTATTTCTTTTGTGAAATATCTTTTTGATGAATCATGCCTGTAAATGTAGTAAAGATTTTCTATCCTATCAATACTAAGAATTTTTCTGGATAAACCCAACCGGAAGTTGTATGCTACCCATGAAATGTATTTTATGTTTCACCTTTATTTTAGATTAGATAAATAAAGCATTATTCTTCAACAGCGTATTTTTCGTGAATTCTCTACTAAGTAATTTCAATGCGGACAAATTTAAGTTCTTTTCAACAATGATATATAAATTATAAGATAATAATGAAAAAATAAACAAACGCACAATTATGCACATTTTTATAACTGTATATTTGATTCTTACGAATTCTTGTGTAATTCCGTAATTATTTGCACGATGCTCACCATGTCGTTGCGATGTTTTCTTTTTCTCTTAAAATATTACGTTATACTTTTTTGAATGAATCATCTCAACCAGCACACACCTGGCGAGTTTAGTCAGCCATCAATCTTAATCATCCGCAACGTGTTGAGAGAAATATGGCCCTCCCAATGCGAAAGACTCTTATATAAGAAGAATAATAATGAGGGTCGTATATATAGAACGTAATATCTATCCGGGCATAATTACGGTACACGTAGGCATCATCAGCAGTATCGTAATTATGATATCAGTATTACAAATAGCGTAAAAGACGAATCTCAATTAAATGTAAAGACTGAGGAATACTTGTTGGTACAAGAGTGTATGTGAGAGCCAGGAATTTCAGGTATTTCTTGAAAATCTTTCGGAATAACTTTAAACTAACCGTATCTTCGGCAATCGCGTTAGGTCAACAGGTTGTTCTTCAGCTGGCCGACTTCCGGCGAAGGCGAAGGGAAGAATGACTCCGACGCCTCTCAATTGCGAACGATTTAAGACCGCCATTGGCCCCGACCTCAGAGGCAGCCCGCAAATGAAAACTTTCCCCATCTTCTTTCGCCAACTCCCGCGAAAGACTTCGCAGTAGAACTGCTTCTTCTTCTTCTTCTTCTCTTCTTCTTCTTCTTTTCCTTTGCCCTTCGTTTCTGCTCGGTTTCTGCTTATTTCCGTATGCGAGTTGCGGTTCGCCGGGCAATCGTGTTTCCCGGAAACCCTATCTGACGAAACGTGCCATGCAATAAATTTTACCGTAAGTTTGCATTTAAGCCGAGCAGGGTCCTGCTTTTTCTACTATTTAACTGACATCTTATACTATGTATTATAATGCACATACGTCTATCAGAAGTCGTACTATAGAAAGTTACTATCATTGCACGTTAATAGGAGATCGTTAAAAAGTTAAGTCAAGTAAGGTACCATAGATATTAAATTACTATGGAAATTTTCTTTTTATACTGTTAAATTCATAGTATCAAATTACGACCAAATTTTAGTTATTGTTAATAACTAAAGTAAGTTTGCATTTAAGCCGAGCAGGGTCCTGCTTTTTCTACTATTTAACTGACATCTTATACTATGTATTATAATGCACATACGTCTATCAGAAGTCGTACTATAGAAAGTTACTATCATTGCACGTTAATAGGAGATCGTTAAAAAGTTAAGTCAAGTAAGGTACCATAGATATTAAATTACTATGGAAATTTTCTTTTTATACTGTTAAATTCATAGTATCAAATTACGACCAAATTTTAGTTATTGTTAATAATTTAAATTTCTATAGATCGCTACTGCTCTTACTCAGTATATGTTATTAATTTAACTAAAACAATGAAATTAAACGGTTTAATTTAAAAGCATGTATTCAATTTGATTCTTTAGTTTATTATTCACTAAGTACATACGTTAATATGTAACATTGGTTACTTTGAATTTAACCACGGAGATTGATTCACATTTTGACATACATAGAAATTAAAAATAACAAAATGTTTAACTCAAGAGATGGCATTGTCATTGCTCCTTTAATATTTAATAATGTAGTTAATTTTCGCATTATAATTTTGTCTTAAGTTGTCTTAATTGTACATATAATAAAATTATTCAAAACTTAAAAGCAATATATTATTAACGTATATGTATATATTGTACATACACACACATTGATAACACATTGTTTACAAATTTTGAAAATTTTTACTCCAAAAAACAAATCAACTTTTTTAAACGTATTTTGAAGCGCTGAATTTAAATCTGCCGTCAGATTAAAGTTTGTAAATATAAAACAGGTCAATGTTAAAATATTTTTTCTGTATAACTTTGGATGCTACTTTTCGAAAGTCAAAACTAAAATGTATTAATTTTCGCGAGGAAAACGGAAACATAACGTTCTTCGGCACAACGACGTCGTAAGTGGAGTTTTTCGTAGCACAAATGAAACGTGCTGCTTCTCGTAGCGGGCGTCGATATGAAAACATACGAAAAGTGTCTCTTGATAATTTTCAACGTTGAGATCGAATTTATACCTGGTATGTAAAAATGTGTTAAAAGTGTGTGAAAAAGGAAATACCAGATAACATTTTGACATACCAAGTATAGATTTGATCTCAACGTTGAAAATTATTATCAACGGATACTTTTCGTATGTTTTCATATCGACGCTCGCTACGAGGAGTAGCACGTTCCATTTGTACTACGAAAAACTCCACTTACGACGTCGTTGTGCCGAAGAACGTTAGAGTAAACCCGGTATATACGCTGCGTCAGGAAATACGCCGCAGAAGTCAGAAAAAATAGAAGGAGTGGGGATAAGTTTCCGTCAATTACTTTGTTACATGCCTTTATGGTATATTAGTATTATGTTATGATTTCAGTTCTTTACTGTTAATATTAATGAAATTATTGCGAGTTAAATCGATTTTTTACTGTAATAAGTAGTGCCATCATAATTTATAATCTACATAAAATGATTATTATAGAGCGTGTAAAAGACTTAGTGGTTATTTTGCAATACATATGTGTAGAGGAATAGTAAAGCATGTTGTATAGCAAAATACAAGTGCTTTGCTCCTGTATTGTTTGTTTAATTAGTTGTTATATATATCCCATCTATTTGGGATATACGGCATTTTTAGCGAGCGGGATGCTGTGCCGCAGCACAGATGCTCTATTTAAGAAGTTTTTGTTAATTCTAACAATTATACATTGCATTAATGCATAAATGTTGATAAATCTTATATAAACGTTTAAAGATTAATTTCAAAGATTTGAAGCTATTTAAAAAAATTGTATTAAGTCCTATTTGTATTCCAATTTTCATTCTGAACAATAAAAATTGTCATATATTAATAAACAATGCAAGTTACGTCGTCATTTTACATCTTATTTATATATTATTTGTGATTTTCTTATGAATTATATACGAGTGGCCATATTATCCCTCCCCTCCCTATGGGATAAATGGCAAAAATGCAGGGGTTTGAAAAGTTACTTTTTAATATGGAAAATAAATTATTTTGGATTTCTAATATTTTTTTTATAGTAGTAGATGATACAAAGTTTTTATTTGTATAATTAATTTGCTTTAAACATAGTAAATAATAATTGATAAATTAAGTTTTCGATGGGTGCGGCGTATATACCGGGTTTACCCTATGTTTCCGTTTTCCTCGCGAAAATTAATACATTTTAGTTTTGACTTTCGAAAAGTAGCGTGTTTCATTATATACCACGAATAATAATATGTTTGAGCGTTTTGTGACGAAAAATACTTAAGACTCTACGACCGCTATGACTTTTATTGCAGATTTCGCCACTTACGTTTTGTTTTTAAGATACGTCATTATCATCATTTTTGTCATTGTCGACCACATTCCATGTTCTTCTGTTATGATATTTTTGCCGTAAGTATATCTATCAGAAAATATTGTATTATCAGGAATTTTTTTTTTCGATTATATCTCACGATATATGGATTCCATTAAAACTAACTGATTGTCAGGAGATATTGTTAAATGTTATTTCATAATTAGTTTTACTAAGAATTTCAAGAATGCTGAGAATGTAAGGATCAATACGCTATGGACTGTGTGGATGATCGAAAGGAACGAGGGGGAGGAAGAGATGGCTGCTCGACGTCTAATCTGTCGGCACTGATCAGGACCAGGTATTGATGATGAAGTCTCCGAAGCCTTTGAAGTCTACCGTACTTCGCTACGGGGGGGGGAGCCAACCGTTCGAATCCCTGAGTGCTGATCCTGATCCCAGTGCGGCAGTGCATTTTGTCTGTCGGACCTATCAGTCCCGTCTGTCTTTGCCTGTCAAAAATTAAAACCAAGCATAGAAAAAACGTACCGTTAGAAAAATATGTTAATGAACCGATTCAATATGCGTTGGTGTACGCCAATTTTCGCAAATCTGTTTCTTCAAAAATTTTCGGACTTTCAAAATTGAAAAGAATAACATGAATTACAAGCATGTAAAAGTTATAGAATAAAATAAAAGTTTGAATTAAAGGGATACTGGAGTGACTTTTATGGACAATACAATCATATAAAGATCTCCGAATTGACTAAACAGAATCACAAATCCTCTTTTATAGGATTAAAGTAGACGCAAAATTAAGAGATGTTATAGAGGACTTTATACTAAAGTCGAAAAAAAGTTAAATAAATTTCTAACTTTTTTTCGATTTTAGTATAAAGTCCACTGCAGCATCTCCTAATTTTGCGTCTACTTTAATTCTACAAAAGGATTTTTTATTTCGTTCAATCAATTCGGAGATTTTTATAGGACTATAATATCAATAATTTAGTCATTCCAGCATCCTCTTAATGCTTTTAAGATGAACGCCCAACACGATTGTATATAAATAAATAGGGAAAATATATATAAATAAAGAGGGGAAAAATATATACATATATATCCTATTAGTAAGAAGTAATTAAAAATTAAGAATTACGAATTTTTTTTCTTATATATAATATAAACATTATTTTGAATAAAGAATGCCTTAGTAAGTTTTTTTCTATTTAATATAACTTCTATTTCTCCGTATGCGCGCGCGCGTGAGAGAGAGATAAATAAGATTTGTCAAGGATAACGAAAGATATTTTTTCAAGAAAAACTAATGCATAGCGTTCTTGAAATATCGTTTTTCTGACTGTTTGTACAACTAATTTTTTTTCCACCTGCATTCTTTCTATCTGCGCCTATTCTTAGAAACCGGATCCTACGGATCTTCCAGTACAGAGATTATATCCTTGCAAAAAAACTATCGTACATTATCGTACCCTGACTAAACAAAGCTGTGCCGACCATAAAAGTATCGATGGACAATGTCTGGTTTATAAGTAAACTGTAGGAAAGGAAAAAGTAATGGACTAAAGGCAGGTAATGGACTAAAGGCTCAAAATGGGAAGAGAAGATGTCACTATTCTTTATCTTAGTTAGTTCCCATTTTTCCTTCCGCATTTTTCTGATTTGCGACTTCCGCCCTTTTTGCAGACTCTACATGTCATCATTAATCACATTGATATATTGAGAAGTTATACTACGATTTTAGTCTACAAAAATTTTAATCTATTTTGAAAGTTTAGGTTCATAAATTTTAAGTAATCCGTCACACAGTGTACATTTACTTCCTCAAATATTAAAATTCGTTTATAATGCTTTATCTTGTTTAAATTTGTCAGTTCTAATTTTTGTCTATATATTGTTTTCTGTAGCTCATAAAAGCTAATTCAACATAGTACTTTATTGTTATTAAGAATAAAAATATTTGTATTAGTTTATTATAACAGTTAAATAACAAACAGATATACATGATTGAAAGTATCTTATTATTCTGCGGAATATCATATTAATTTTAAAAAATTTATTAATACGCACGCGTTTTTTAATTAAAATGATCCTTTAATATATATATATATATATGTATATATATATAATTATACATATAATTATCTCATTTAACATACATTCTTAAAAGGATTAGTTGAGACTTATTTTTAATGAAATGAGATAAGATTTAAAAAAAATATATTTGAAACAATTTTTTAGGATATATTTATTTTTTAAAAAGATTATTTTAATATATATATATTTTTTAAAAAGATTATTTTGATATATACATATATATATATGTGTATAATTACCTCCTATTGTTATATCTTAACAATATTAATTAACTTAATAATTGTGTTGAGTGTTTGTCTGTTTTCATACATGTTTATCAGCTGTCAAACGAAAACCTGCAGTAGTTTTGCAGTGTACTTGCCTAATAAACCAAAGAGACAGGATGTTTTAAGTGAGATAATAAATATATGAGAATATCTTTTTTTTAATCTTTCTCTTTCATAAACATGTAATATTAATTAAATAAATATTTAATATAAAGTTTGCAGCTCCCTTAATCGTATGTCTAACATTGCCATTTTTCTTAAGATTTTTCATAACATCCATAACTAATCTTTTTTCAATTTTCACCTTTTTAATTTATATATTTAATTTTAAATTAAATTCTCATTAACTTTTCTATTTTGCATAAGGTGTTTTTTGTTGGACGAAAAATTTTCTCTTTTTAAAAGAGCCTGTGCTAATTGATTTCAACATCGGGGCTTTTGTTCATATTTCCCTCGCGCGCAGTACCTCTACGGACGAATTTTTGATCCGGCGACGATCCGGTATTAGCGCTCTCGTTATCGCGCCAATTTTATTTCAAATACCTGGTAGAGGTAGAGAGGCGTAGATGCGTTTAGATAAAAATAGCCCCGTAAAAGAGGCCGCTCGACCTGAATCCCGGATGCAGAACAGTTCTCTCGGCGCTTTCTACGAACCCTAGCAAAGCTGCAGTGCATACCCCGGCCGACAGATACCCGGTGTCGATATCGTATCCGAGCGGAAAACGAAATTTTCGAATGGAAAACGCGAACGGCCGCGATAACGAGTCCCCGTCGATTCCGATCGCATGCCCATACAATGAGCCAGTAACTCCTATCTCGCTCTTGGAAAAGAGAGGGAGGGAAGCGGGG
>NW_017275965.1:2979149-3006104 GCF_001594065.2 Cyphomyrmex costatus | reverse complement strand
GAGAGGGAGAGAGAGAGAGAGAGAGAGAGAGAGAGAGAGAGAGAGAGAGAGAGAGAGAGAAGCAGACATAAACTCCTATCCCACCTACACCTCCGCGATCTCTCGTCGCATCCATACCGACCAATGGCCGAGCACCTGCGCTTACGCCGCGCAAGCTTCTCTCCCACGATCCCGCGTTTCCACGGCTCGCCGAGTTTCACCGCGCGAGCAGTTTCGTTTCTCTGGAATATGTCGGAATACGTTTTATTTATTTTCTTTTTTTTTCGAGGTCTTTCGATAGCTCAATTTCATTTCACTCGTGAATCTTTGTTGGAGCACGAAGGCGGATTGCACAATCGGGATTAACTGGCTAAATACTGATTTTACAACAGAAGGAATATTTAATTGGTCTCGGGATTTTATAGAGCAATTTTATCCAATTTTTTATAAACGCGGCGCTATGTAAAATTCTACATGCTTTTGAGATATAGGAAAAACGTAAGCGATAAGTGAAAAAAATATTTTCCCACACAAGTTTGCTAATAATTCTAAATTAATTTATCAAACATTTTTATAAAAGTAAATGGGAAAATACCTTTTTAAAGTGAATTGATCGATATAGTTTTGTGCGATGTATTATGCAAAACTGACACGCGATACGTTTATTATGGTAGACAATCACTGAGGCGAGCTATTCTTGTATTTCGACAACTTTGAAGCAATGCAGTCGCATTGAGTAATGAGACGTCTATCTATCTAGGTATTGACGTGATGATATGAACCTGTTTAATACAACGTAACGCGAGGCTAAAGAATTCGTGTTAACTTGAAGAAAGCGTGAACTACATAGTTGTTAACAAGAAAATTTTATCTACAATAAAACATTGCGAGAATGATTAGAATATGATATCATGCAGTGTTAAGGAGGTTGATACAATGTTAAAGGAGGATGTTAAAAAGAGGCCGATTTTTGTTTCTTTTTTAATACATTTTGACTTTCTGAATACCATAATATTAATAAAAAGTTTGGGATCGATATAAGAAACACACCTTGAAAATTGAACATAAACATAATTTATTTACAGAATTTGAATGTTGTATGGAGCTATCAAAAATGCAATACTTTAAAGCAATCTCATTATATTGTTTTATCCAAATTCTCTTTATTTATAAATAGTATGCAGAGAAAACTTATCATTTCTCAACATATTATTTCTCACTTATGACGTCATAAAATATTTTTTGTACAAGAATGTTTGATTTCTAAAAGGTAACTGATAAAGATTCTAAAAGGTAACTGAAAAATATTAATATGAAAATAGTCGTGTAGAAAAAACTTGGTTTAAAAATTTCTGTCTATTATAGCCAGCGACTAATTAGGAAGAACTTTTAAGACAAATTTTCCCTACTATTTCCGGTCTACACACATACATAATAATATTTTTATCAGTTAAGATTAGAAATTACTATAATCTAATATTTCTGATACAAAAAATATTTTTAGTTTCACTATTTTCTCACGGTCTTAAAATGATAATCTTTTTAAAATTGTTATTTTGTATCGAACATTCTTAGGCCTTGATTTTAAAATCACGTAGGTGTAATCAGGCTTTAGACTTTCTAAGTAGAAAGTAGCTGTCGAACTAGATTCTTGTATAGATTACATTTTAAGATAAAATAATGGTCTACTAGGGGTGGAACATTTCTCATCTTAGTTCATATGATTATAATACCTATATGATCATATATTATATTACTTTTATATAATATATAATAATTACTTGTAGTAATATATATAATAATTCAATTTTAATTATTTTTTTGAATTATTCGTTTTGTAGTATAGTTTTATAACCATTTTCATACTAAAAACCAAGACAACATTTGAAAATAAAACAAAATTGCTAAGTTTAACGTAATCATCACTATTAATATGATATAAAAATTAAAGTAGATAATTTAAATTTATTTAAAGAAGTTGAAGTTTCAAATATGCATATACATGCGTACATTGTGCAATTTTAAAGATGTTAAATGGATGGTAGACTTTTTACCACATCTCACCACAAAGTTTCCATTTAAACACGTTAGGTTTTTCGTATTATATTGTAACATAGAATTTTGTAAATTTATTCATTTTTATTAGAACCTGAAATCAATAAATTCGTAACTTACATATTTCGACAGCAACAAATTCCTACGTTATTTTTACATCGGTCGGTTTTATTCTATGTATATTGTTCCGTTAACTTAATCTTCCTTTAGCGGAACATCATTAAAAAAAAAATCTAATAGAGCAATAAATTTTTTTCTTTAGTAACTTATGCAACAAATGAAAATGTTAATTAAAATCAATTCTGCTTACTTCTGTTAACTTATAAGACGTCCAGATGACCGTAACTACATTTGAACAACAGCCTACTATACGATTATCAATTCTACAATTGCATGAATGAGCCGCTATAATTAAAAGCATTTTTATCTATATAAATATATAAATAAAATATACATATAATTAATCTTGAATAATAATATGAAAGTCCGCCATTTTTAAATTGTATATTGTATGCATTATGTGATAACTTAAAAGTGTGTATGTGTGTGTGTGCGTCTTTAAATAAAAAAATTGATTTTTTTTAATTTTTATATTTTATATTAATTTTTCCATGTTATAGATTTAGCATTTCTGAAGTATTTAATTTTCAATGTTTCCTTGGTTTATAATAAAAAAAATGTTACAAAATTATAATGTAATTAATTAAATAATTTATGCAAAAGTATGATTAACTGAATTACTAGATATTAAAAGTGAATTATTTCGATCTCTTTAAGGTGAATTTCAACAATTTTCTCATTAAATGGGTTTAGATGGATATTGAGAATTTCTTAATGGGTGTAGATGGAAATTGAAGATAAATAAGTAATGTTACGCTAATTTAATGATGATTGTACTAAAGAAATGTGCTACTACAATTTCCTTCTAAATTATAATATATCACGTGTGTTATATCTTTTATATTAATTTTTTTTCACAATATTTGTGTTACTTTCTAATTCAATCATATTTATTTTGTTTTAAATTAACATTTTTATTTTTTGGATGAAATAGTTTTGGCATAAGTTTTCCAATATATATTATAAAAATTTATTGCGGAAATTTTGTTTTATCTTTACGATAATTATTAAAGTTTTATCATTTACGTTTTGTAAAATATTTCTTCAAAATCCAGACCTTATGTTCCAAAACTAAATGTCCACGTAACGTTTTTACATTTGATATGCGAGAACATGTGTCTCTATAAAATAAAAAAATCAGAGAGATTAAAAGAGGTAAGGCAACCTCAGCGTGACGGCGTGCGCGCAGAGCACTCGGGCTCAACAAAAAATCTTTCAAACGGAAGTTTCCGCCGCTGCATATCCGTCGTCGACAATCGACGCGCGATGCAGTTCACGTACGCACTATTTCGCGAATGACGATATACGAGGTACAAGTTACTGGCTACGTTATCAAACCCGTTCCCCCTCGGCCCGCTTGACGTTTTCGATTCTCGCACGGTTGTAACTTTGACAGTGCCGTAACAGTGCTGTAAAAATGATATACACGCACCATAGGATTCGCCATGGTGATTTCCGCGGTGGCATGCTGCGGTCCGAACTGCAGAATTATACGCGGTTCCGAATCTTCATCGCCCTCGATTTCTCCCGATAACGTAATTGAGTACATTTTTTACGCGCTAGGTTTCTGCCGTGCGAGAGGTTAAAAATATCTGGAGAGGATCATTGGATTAATTGCTTGTTGTACGAATATTCCGATTTTGTATATTCATTTTCGATAGTTTGATAACAAATTAAATTTAGATACTATATTATATTATATTGCTTCGTACTCCAATACGCATCAATACATTAAACAAAATGTTTGTTAGCTATTACTAGATTTTTTCTCACAAATAACCCTACCTTTGTGTTACTCAACGATTTCATTGAAATTTGATATATAATGTTTGTATAAGAGTAAATATAATAAATATTATATGTAAATATTTTTTCTATATTGACAATGATGCAGTTGAAAACTATCTTTTATACTTATAAATGAGTAATTAACTCGTTACATTTAAGCTTAAATATTATAGCTATTTTTGATTTTTGAAGATGATAATGACAGAAGGTTTTCATGTTATTATTGAAAGCAAATTCAATGTAGAAAGAATGCAAAATGACGGGTTTTCAATAGTGACCTGATAAACTTAAGTCTGTTTTTTGTACACTTTTGGAATTTAGTAAAAAAGGAAGGTACTTACATGCTCTACATTTATTTTTATTTTTTTCATTATTCTTTACAAATTTTTTTTAATCTTTAAATAATTCTTTTTATTAAAATATAAAATATAGTTTAATTAATTTTCTTATTATTACAATACTTCTCTGTGTCTCGCTTATGTCTATTTTTTAATTTTTATATTTTTTACAAAAGTAATATACAAAAATTCTTTTGTACACAAAAAATTGCCACATCTAACACATTACAAAACTGTTACATTTTTTTCATAGAACTGTACTATTGATGATATAAATATGCATGTTTATTATCATTTTTTACTACTGTACAAATGTATTCAGTTTCAATAAAATCGAATAACACAAAGGAAGGGTTAATGTAGGTTAATGTAGGAATATTGAATTACTTTCATTAACTTCATTAAAATTTCGAAGTGATTGCTTTCGATTGTGTACTATAAGCGAGATTTAGTCGACAAACATTTGCCACGCGTTGTTTTGTTATTATAATTATGAGTACTCTAGTAGTATCCATTCATGGAAATTTGAGTCACCGTGAAAGCTCGATTACTTTGTAAAAGGTGAGACAATACGATAGTTCAGTAAGTCGTGTCAGGCGTACTTAATAATATTTGGGCATATAACACATCAATAATGTGGTGCGAATTAGTCACGTGTCGAAACTCGGAACGATGTGTGTGTAAGTCTAATGACCGTGAACGTGTCTACAATGTATCACTGTACGATATTTTTTTTAATTAGAAAACTTTATTATTAACACAAAAAATAGAAGAAAGTGTAAAATTTCCAGAAAGTGGTTATTCTAGAGCTGTTAACCGATGGTACTTCCTAATGTCTTAATAGAAGTTATGTGCGACATGTGTGACAATCCATGCAATTGTAATTAACATTACTCCACGTGCGTGCCGCATGTTCAACAGACAAGCTCGAAAACAAGGTCTGTTGTTGAATAGATCTATTTATTTAATTTTTGTATTATATTTCAACCGCATGCTAATAGCATGCTTGATATATTTAAAATTTGTGGGTATTATCTGACTTTTGTTATTCTTGTGACAGACGAAACTCTTTCACGTCAAAGTTGTAATCGAAATTTAATTACTTATAATCCTCAGTTTGCATCTCACTCAAATTCATCAAAGAAAGTCTTATAAGAAAAACAATTCTCTTTAATTTTTCATTTTGTTAACTAATGTCATTGGCCACATTAGTTTACTTGACATACACGTATTAAGAACAATATAATATGGTAAGATAGTACAATTTCCTAACAGGGTAAAACTTTGAATAAAATAAAATTTGAATTCATTTTTTGAGATTCAAGTTTGATTTTTTCTTTTCTTGTTCCTTCACTACCCTAAACTACTTATTCCACGCAATAAGATCAGAGTTGTGTTACAAACTTGAATCTCAAAAATTGAATTATTTTATTTGAAATTATACCACCTAATTCTAGACATTGTCTCATTTTTTGTTAGTTCTCTTAACACAAAACTCCACTTTCACGTCAAAGTCAAAATCTAATTGCTAATCGTGTCATCAATTTGCATCTCACTCAAATCCATCGAACTGCGAAGGTAGTGGTTGCACCACTCACAAAGTGGACATCTTGTACAGAACACCACCACCGTCACCGCTAATAATTGCCGTCGCTCGCACACGGCGCGCCGAGCTCCGAGAAATCGTAACTTGGCGTGTTTATCACCGGCGAGCCATGCACGGCCGGCGGCGTTAGCACACGAGGAACGACTTCTTGCGTGGGGCGTTAAAATCGTATGGGATTTTTAAACCCTACGTTCCACGCGGGGACCGCAGGAGTGACCCCCTGTCCTGTGAGGGAAGAGAGGGACCCACCGTCCTATGGTTACCTCCACCCACGTCAACGCGCGAGTTTCGCAGAAAATCTTGCCGTCCGCCGAGCGTGAAACTCTTACACACGCTACCCGGCTCATATAGCAACGGCAATTAAAGAACTTACGCGGAACAATTCTTTCTGCATTTTTCTCCTCGTGTCTTTTGCGTCCATTCTCGAAAGACAGGAAATATTGTCCTGGCACTTAAAAGCTGCGTTTCCGGAAACAATAAAAGATTTTTCTTAAGGGATTCTGTCAATCTTTCTCAAATACGAAAAAAGAAAATTTTATCACTAAGATTTTAAATAGTTCAATTCTTATCGATAAAAGCATCTGCTATGTTAAATAAAAGATAAAAGTATCAGTAAGATAAAGTTTTGAAAGTATACAGATATTGACTATACCGTGAATTATCTAAGTTGATTTCATTTTAAATTTTACTCAATGATCATATTTATAACCAGAACGGCTTGACCGATTTAAAATTTTTTTGGCTCAAATTACTCGTGGCGATGCCGCCTTTCAGGACTTATAACGTTTGATTCAACATTTTTTATATTTTAGTAGTTATGCACCCCCCAAAAATCAGGGTTTGCCGAGTGGGTTTTATTGGGTTGGGCCCACCTAAAAAAACCCAGTCAACTTTTTTTATTGGAAGTAACAAAGTATGATCAATTGTCGAAGAAAAGATAGAGTACTATGATACCTAAATTAATTCAAAATTAACTTATTATTGTTGTATATTTTTATTTAAAAAGAATTAAATTCAAAAGTTACACAAATAAAAAACAAAATTGTAATTTAAATTAAGACCAATCGATTGTTAATGAGTTGTCATCAATGGAACGCAAATAACGGTAAACTTTAACAAGTTTTATTGCTTTCTCGATTTCCTAGCCTGTTTCGTAATTTGCTCCATTCTATTTCCGTTTTCATGTATCGTTTAATAACAGCAATACTTTGGCATCTCGTAAGGTGCTTCAAATTCATATTTTTGAATAGAGGAGATCATAACCAATCGATTGGTATAGATAAAAACAGACGGACGGAGTTTTATTAATTTTTTAACGATTTTTTAAGTTCGAGTCGGACGCCGCTTCTTAACAAAAATGCAATAGCAGTATAAAGTTTATAAAAACTTTTAATCAAGGATTCAAAATTATAAAAGAATTAATAAACGACCATGTCTCTGTTCTGATCGATACCAATTGATCATGGTTGTGATCTCTTCTATTCAAAAACGTCAATTTGGAGCACTTTACGAGGTGCTAGAAAACATTGCAAATTCTTTCTTAAGAATGAAACGATGCCACGACCTGCCCGGAGACGGCTTTGATTATTGATCAAAAATTATATGCTATAATATGACTGTTAAATTGTTTTCCTTACATTTAATTCCAAACAAAAGTGGAACTTGAAAACACGAATAATCTAATAAAATCCAATAAAACCCGATAAAATCCTATAAAATCCGACCGGGCTGGATTTAAAAAAAAAAACCCGGGTTTTTTCAAACCCTGCCAAAATGGACTTTGGTGGCTCGGGATATAAGAGACTTGTAGTATCTTTAAAATCTTATCTAAAAAATATGAGAGTATTGTTAAGAGTCTCCTGTAAGATAAGATTATTTAAAAATCGGATCTTTTAGATTTAGAGTGTCTGTAAGAAATGACAGTAATTAAAAGTCTCTTAAAAGTCTCTGGGAGATCATATTATCTACGTTGTGTTTTTTGACAGATAATAACTTGGTGAAAAATTTCGATTTAATTTTATCTTTTTAGATCGACGGGAAAACATGAGATAACGCTGTTTTAAAAAGTATTCTAAATTTTTTAACATCTAACTTTATAGAAAAATTGCCCAAATTTTTTTTAAGCCCTCTGATGAAATAAAAATGAAATCCGACTACACAAGTGAAATATAACCAGAATGAGAAAAAGGAAAATTTAGCTATCATAAATAATTAGGTATATAGTTTATATATAAATTGAAAATATAATTTATTTTAAGTTAAAATTTAAAATATTTACGGTACTGATATAACACGTATAACAAAAGATTTTATTGTATGTTGAAATTTAATTTCACATTGAAGTTTATTAAAAATATAAAACTGTAACTTATCTCGGAGATGTCTTTAAGGCGCAATTATGTTTGAAAAAGTTAACGAAATTGCACGATTATACGGTGGGATCGTCCCTTATCTGCGGTATCTCCAATTTGAATTCGCGAAATACGGCAAATTGTAAAGGCAAAGAGGTGGCGATAAAAATCGCAAGGAAGAATTCGATGAGATTTGAAGAAAGGGCCAAGGACAGGCGCAAGCGTGCTAAGAATTCTTTTTCTTTCTCTTAATTTTTTTTCTGATTTTTTCTTCTGCTCTTTGCCTTCTCCTTATTGTCGTTTTAAAGGGTCAAGAGTTCGCTATGGACCGTTCGTCAGAGGCAACTTATCGCGCCGTTGGGCATCGGGCATAAATTCTATTCCGTAATGTGACTTGTCTCTGCTTCTTCTTCCCCGAGAAACCTACAGTCATATGTCATTATGTATCGTGGTTTTATCTTTCATCACTTCTTCTTTTGTTTCAATATCACTTTATGCCCAATTTCTTCACTTCCAGATATAAGTTATGTATTCTGGGAGTTATTTTCTGGATAAAAGTTATCTAGAGGTGAAGAAATTGAGCATTTATGATAATGTGTAAAATTTCAATTAATAAGATGGAACAATAGGCCCTTAAAGCTTTTAATTTTATTTTTCCTAACACATCAAAATTTTATAAAAACAGGGATTATGGACTAACGTTTTGGAATAGTGTTTGGTTGGATTGAGTTAATTGCTTGTTATGACATTTTTGGTAGCAGTTGTAACAACTTTCAGTGTGATTGCCGTCAGATTGCCATACTTTGTTTAAAAAATAAGCCACTATTTTTCCATATTAGTAACCTATTCCATAATCCCTGCTTTTAACCTACTTTTTAGATAAATTATATTTTAGATTTCAAATTTTAAATAAATTATTTAAATGTTTTTCTTATTATTACTTATTTACGTATTTATTATGACATTTATCAGTGCTTATTATCACTATTAATTAAATTAGACTTGAAAATGTAATAACAGTGAAGAAAAAAAATATAGAACGAAAAATATTTTTAATTGGTCATTATGTAACTGATGAGATTACGAAATGAGATATAAGATAATATTATGAAATAGCGAAACAATTATCGTAAGCACAGGTGTTATTATTATACTTATTAATTCATTATATTATAAAAATATAGCAATAATGTTGTCGGGAAAGCTATCGACCTCCATCAAGAAAGATAGATCGATGAAATCGGTCGACCAGTCACGGCGCTTCCACATTTCCGCCGGAAGTGGATAGCGATCGTTACGATGTTCATCGCGGTGCAACGCGGATACATGTAAACAAGTCTCATCATAAACGACTTCATGACACGTGTCAATGCACGGAAGCGAGCACATGAATTGATAAAACTGATAACGGAATTTACTTTTTATTGCTGCATGTAGGAAAAAGTTGAGATTTAGATTTATCTGTTATAAATTAAAATACTGAAATATTATTATTATTATTCTCAAGGTATTACTGCATGTCTTACAATAAGACGAGATCAAAGGGAAGTGTAAAGTAGCTGACTTAAAACATTCGAGAATCAAACGTTGACTTTGAGACATGACAAAAAATGGTACAAGCAAAGATTGTTAAAATGATGTAAAAAAAAATTGATCTTAAAGATTAATATTTTTGTTGAGAAACACATTATATGGAAAAGTATCAAAAAAAACTCTAATAATAATGTATTATATAGATTTGCAATGTTCGAATTTAAAAAACTTTTGATAAAGTTTTAACTTTTCGATGATGGGAGTATTTTTTAAATATTATATTACTTTTTTTCCTTGAGTAAACTGTTAGATATTAAAGGAGCGATGGTTATCGAATTTTTTAATTGTCAAAAACATTTCATGTTTTTAACTCCATGTATATCAAATTGGAAATCATTTGTGTGGTTAGTTCAAAAGCCATTTAAACAACGCTCTTACATAAATCTAATATTGACCAATTCCTTACTGAAAAATAGTAATTAATTACTTATTTGCGGAATACTGAAAAAATAATAGCATTTTTAATACTTAAAAAATTGTCTTTACTGTCTCTTTCAGTATTAACCAGTATTAAATTTCTGTAAGACTTCAAAATATAATACTGTTTCAGCACCACTATATGTACGATATAGTCACTTTTCTATCATGTAAATATGTAAAGGGTAAAGAATACATTATAAAAGAATGAAGCTACAGAGAGAGAAATAGCGTATTCACTATTCCATTTAAAACGTTGTTTTCAAAATTCAGAATTAAAAAAAATTCTCTTTCGAAAAGTGTTGGTAATTTCTCAAGATGTGTCACTTTTCTACCAACAACGCAGTGATATGTCATGTACATATCTATCTGCATCTGCATGCACAGTGTATATTATTTGTGTACGTATGTATGTGACAGACTCGCGATTTAACACGCTGATAGTCACGAAGATGACGACTCGCGCGCGTTTACGGATGCGTCGCAGGAGGTGTATATACGTGCAAAACACGAGCAAGGAATTTGTATACGCGTGCACACGGAGAAGAGGGCGGAGCTGCGTTATAAGGTCAAGTTGGGTATCACCAGTGGGGTACCGGTAGCGCCTGGTACCGGGCGGCAAAAGCGACTTAATGTCCCCATTTGTCCCGTGCGCTCTCCGGAGGCGATTCATCCTCGCCTCCCTTTTGTGCGCCCCCGCGTGTCCCCGGGTGTCCCACGACATTCTATACAAACGACATCACCGTATCACCTAAATCCCCCCTCCCTTTCCCTCCTCCCCTTGAAACAGTAACTCGGAAGATAATTAACCGACTCGGACTCGCTGCTCATTCTCTTTTTGTGGTCGCACCGAATGAATTCATTCGGGTCGGCCAGAGCGACGTTCCAACTTGTTTTCATCGCGTTTTTTCGAAGGATCAAGCTGGTTTGAAACTTTACAAATTGAAATCTGTAAAGCGTATTTGAAATGAGCACAATCAGAGAAACATTTCAGTAATTATTGAAATGGACATAGAATATTTATACACGAAAAGGATGGTTTTACTAAAAATTTAGTTAGATTACAGATCTGAAAAATAATTGTATTGATTCATCAAAATAATGTAAAAAGACTCAAGCATGATGAGCGATACTGTAAACAGTTTTAACATTCTAGTGCAACCAGTTTGAGCACTTTAATTATTTTGTTGGTCAAACAAAATTAGTTTTAGATCTGTATCTGTATCCAAATTTTTAGATCAGCAAAACTTTTCTTTTTGTATACATCGAATCATTGATATATAAATCAGGAAGCTTTCTTCGTACACCTTTTCTCGCGTGTATCGAACGTAATCACTATATGATTGACAAGATCAATAATCACCGATGTACGATTGTAACATCAGACGACGTTATCTTATCTCGACGCTATGTATAGACATAGATGTGTATTAAGTAACGTGACGCCGTGTAGACACGCGAATCGCTCGTCAAAAGGATTAAGTCAGTAATCTGGCGTTAAGTCTCAACGCTCATTAGCCTCCGCCGACTTAATCGCGGATTGAGCGTCCGTTAGGCCGATCCGCGGACAGTTCCCACTAACAGTTAATTCGCTTAATAACGTCGTTTAATAACGTTTCGTGCTGTTCCGGTCAGCTGGCTTTAGTAACTCTACGGTTTATCGTCGAAAAAAATTCAGGTTGCGATCAGCGATAATCTGTTTATTATAACTAAATTTAATTGGGATCTTGATCTTCCTCTGATAATGCCCAAGTATAATTTTGCGCTAACAAAAGTATGATTTTATATTACACATTACTTCGCCTAATTGGTGTATTCCACCAGATTACCCAATCTCCAGCCATGTTGGTTTTAAAATGGTTCGCCAGGTACGATAATCCGTGCAGCATGGCGCGATATATCATCACGCGACCGCGAACTGTTAAGATGCCAAGGTGTATATACCTCGCCGCGTTTCCCGTCGCCGTTCTCTTTCACCCTCGACAAAAGAGAGAAAGAAAATCCCTTTGCGCGCGATCTCGCGCAAGAGAGGAGAGTCTCGCGCGAGGACGGCGCGGCGACGCGATGTAATGGTGAACGGTAAATATTAATCTCGAGTGTTACAATGCGCGCGGGTCGTTCCGTTGTGGCCTCGAACCCGCCGTCACGTCATTCTTCAACCCGAGCTCCTCATCACTCTCCGGACCGAGCCGTGACCAATCCGGAATAAATATTGGCGATTATTAACTCGCCACGCGGACCACGGCGGCTGAGGAGGATACTGTAAGGGAGAGAAGGGCCAACATCGTTCCTGTGGTGCAAGATGGGCCATGGACGCAGGGTCCGGTGTCTTCGTGAGATGCTTGAGACGTTAAGTGGTCCCATTAGCTACGTTCCTAGGTGGACCGTGCGGCCCGCCGATGGCATTCCTTTGGTCGTTCCGTCTTCCACCATCCCCCTCGCTCCCTTTTCCCATTGCCCCCGTGTATATTATCTCACGGTGCCACGTGTGGCCGCTGTCACACAATGTAGCGGACCGGAATCTAGATATCCCAGTGTCTATCTTCCTCTAGTAAATGAGCAAGATGCATTCATTACCGGGACATGTTCCAAATTGGTAATCACATTAGCATGAAATTGCCTGTTAAATTAATAAATTATTGTGACCATACAAAACATATCAACCTTAATTCATGCAGTGGATCCGGGCACTTTTTTTAACTACATATATGTTGTAGAAAATGTTTATATACCAAATACTTTACAATCATACATGATTATAAGTTACATAATTTAATTCTTTGATTTTGGTATTTGATGAAATGAAAAAAATCGTCCAAATTACGTAATAACTTTAAGAAAAGATATAATATTAATTTGAAGTATTACATTTAAACCCCAGTAGTTAAGGATATTTCGGAGCAAATACCGATTAGGATTAAAATGATTCTGGTAAACAGTTATATATTCTTGAGTTACATTTTTTATATCGAGGACCATCAATTGTTCGATGCGACGTTACAACAAAATTCCACATGACTGTTAGACAGAAAATGCGATATAAAAATAAAACGTTGTGCCGTATGCTGTATCATATCTGAAGTATCATACGAAGAACAGGACATCGTTCTTTGCGTTCATCCTCAAATCAACGGTCGAATGGCCGTAACAAGAGGGGACGACGTGAGCCGATTCTCCTCTCCTCGCGATCGACGCGAGATCGAGGATACCCTTTGGATGACCTCAAGGTGGCGGAGAAGGAGATAAGCCGAGCGGCGTCCAGGTGTCTCTCGCGATAGGCCGACAAAGGGCTCGAGAGGGCCACTCGCACGTAACAGCAGGCAGAGTCATCGTTGTCGTCTCGCCGGAGGGCGGTTGTGAGGAGAGCTCGTGGAAGGAAGATGGTCTAGACCTCTTTTTTCGACGGATGGGAAGAGCGAGAAGAGAAACGAAGAGGAGAGGAGGAGATGGAGATGTCACCGTCGGGCCGCGCGGCGAGTCAGCGAATTCCTCGTTCGTCGAGCCACCATGACGACTTCATCCCTCCAACATATCCTCGCGAGTTTAGGAGAAGCGAAGTTTGTAAAATAAACTATTACCTGTAAAATACGACTTTCCAGGTAGCGTACAAGTTAAATATCTAGATTCGTGCAACGCGGTAAATATGCCACCGAATTGGACAACTAAATTAAGTTTGATGTAATCTCTCGTTTACGAAGAATCACCGCAGGAGTTGTAACTATAATTTGCGAGATAACTGCAATTTACAGACATACACCTTTTTCAAATGTGTAGTAAATCGACTCTCCTCTCTAGCCACGTGTTTCGTTCACCAATCGCATACGCGAGCTTTATTTTTGAACCTCTGAAGGAAGATTAAATTTACACATAGTAGCGCCGCGGAACAATGCCGACGTTGTTTGCACGGTGTAGTAAATATTTGAGTGCCATCTCGTCGTGCACTCTCACCATACCACGCGTATAGCACTATACTCTGCCCGACCGCCTTCTGTTCGAGCTAGCCGAAGGGCTCGAACTTCAGAGTACATACTAATTCCCTTTGCGCGCTCTTGCCGATCGGTGTTTGCTTCTGCCACTTCGCTTTAATTGTTCGCGAATCTCATCATAATGACTATCGAGCGGCTGTGATTACGAAGAAAGGAGGGGATGATACGATCGATATCATTCTTTGATTTCTTCAAATGTTTATTAAGTAGTGCAGTGTAGCAAACTTTATAATTTTACAGTGCTTGTTTGTTGGTCATCCATTTGTCTGTCCGTCGATCCCTCAGTCTGTCTATTCATTTGTTTTCTGAAAGATTTCTCGGTTTTTACATTTTTTTAAATTTTATTTTCGACAAAGGATACATAAGAATTTTAGGTTTATTTAAAAGATAAAGTACCACAGAATCAATTGATTGCAAAAGGCATAAAAGTAAAAATCGGTTTTAGCGAAATTCTTTTAATAGTTACAAATTGTTCGCTGCACTACTTAGTTATTGCAAAGGGTTTAATCAAAATATTTGTGAAATACACTGATATCGAGATTTTAAGAAAAATGACTATATAATGTGGATATATCTGCGAAGATATTTATTAGCCAATGCCGTAAAATTGTAAAAGTTTTCAGGAAAAAGATACCTACACAGCAAGCGTTGTGAAATCATTGTATATCTATATACATATATATATATATATATTAAAAATTTCTTTACAAAGTAATTTTCTTTACTTGCAAAAAGCGTGCACACGAATCGATCGATCATCACCTTCGCGAAGGTAGGAGAGTGAGAGAGTCGGAACGGCAGTAAATAAAAATCCCGGGTTAATTTTTTTCGAACAATGCCATCGATGTTCGCGCCCGCCAGTGCGGAGGGTAGCAACCCTTTTTTCATACTGTTCAATCTCTCCCAACTGAACGTAATTCGTGTCGCCATTCAAAACGAAAGCTAATGGTATTGCTTTCCCCCTCATGGGCCTCGCGAAAATTTATCACGATCTTGCCACGAAGGATTTATCTACCGACGCCAACGGCGAACAGAAAATCGCCAAATTAACTGCAAAAATCCGAAATATTTGAAAGCGTCGCTTTCGAAAATTGCAGTTAAAACTTATCGAAAGGATTGTGATAGTTCTTCAGCCTCCTTCTACATAAGTATAGAACACCCCTACAAATTACATAAACGTTCTACATTTAACAAAAAATAAATTAAAAGATAGTTTTATTTAAAATAGTGTACTTTTATCACAATTACAATATTTTGTTTGATTTTTTACCACATATTTCAAGAACATGCAATAAGTTGAAGGTGCTTTATACTTATCCACGAAAAAAAAATAGTTTTAAGTATCTAAAGATTTTTTAGCTAGATCTGAAAATAATTTGTTGAACTACTGAAATAATTATGTAGGGTATTCAAGCTAGTTACTAGAATGTTAAAACTTTTTACAGTATTATTCATCACATTTGAGTTTTCTACATAACTATTCTGATAGACTCTCTCTCGGCAAAATTATTTTCATATCTATATTTATTTAAATTTCTATGATACTATAGCAAAATATTATAGGCATAATAAAAACAACAATTTTATATTGTCATAACATTGATTGTTAATTTTTTTGTCGCTAATTCTGTCAGAGTCTGTCTGTACGGACATACAAGTATCAGAAGATAGCGCAAGCATGATTCTTGGTGGACTCGGTTTAATTGGTATATTACTGATTTGAGCTCCCCTCTCGTATTCACAGTGTCCCTCTCTAGTTTTTCTAATTGCTTATGTATACAGTGTCTCTTAACTGTCATTGGTCCTCCTTTTTCCATTCTCTTTCTCACTTAATCTTTGTCGTATGTCTTCCATATGCCTGCTTTTTTGTACGTTCATATTTCAGTTTTTGCGATAATACTGCAGTTGCGCTCGATCGAACTCCCTCTCTCTTTTAGTCAAATAAATTACATTATACGTACAGATCGATAAATAAAATTGTTCTTATTTTTATTTTACAAGATAAAGGTACTAAGTTGTTGCACTTTTATTGCATCACGCATATCGCAGATTATAAAAATTGTGAAATACGCTCGTAATAGTTTGAGGTGTACCGTACAGCTGAAATTCACCCATGTGATTCTACATTAACGATAGTTCTTAAATCAATCCTTGTCCGTCACATTCTCGCACGCGTGGGCGTTGGAATGCCTCGCGCGGCAGCAGGTAACGAACCAAGCTCATTACTCGTCGTCACGTGTCATTCGTGACCTCGTCGTAAATGAAGGGAAACGAGAAGAGGAATCGTCCGGCCGGCCATCCTCCTTGGATCGTCTCGTTACGGCCATTCGTCATTTTCAGCTCTGCGAGAACGATAAGCTGTACACACTTTGTTCGATATTACATTACAAAATTGCATCATTGAAATTAGAAGTCCTGAATAGCTCAACGTATAAGATTAACAAGAAATGCCTTCATTAACAATACATTATAACAATATTAAGTGAAAATCGATCGAGATGTTCAACGCTATTAAGCAAGTTTAATATTATCAGTATTAAAATCTCTAAAGTATTTCAAAGATTCTCATTAGCATCTGTAATCACATTAAATTGCTTCTTAATTTCGTACCCATTGCAACTTTAGTATAGAACTGTCAACTGTATTTAAGACTGACAAATAATTGGCACGCAGTTTGCTTCAACTGGAAATTGTAAAATTTATACAAAAATATTATATTAGGTCAATCGAAAAGTTCCATTCATCTAGCGAGTATCTATAACTGGAACTGTCGGTAACTCTAATGTCTAAATCAAGCTTAATTTTTTAGTTTTATCATCTGTCAATAAAATTCAGTATATAAAAGTATACGTTTGCATCAATAACATTGTTTCTTACTGCATCGAAAATGTCGAAATTTGAGTCAAATAAACATCATTTGCGCGAAGTGTTGATCTTTTGCTTCAAATAGAAGAAAACTGCAGCTGAAGCTCATCGAATGCTTGTATAATAGTTTATGGTGATAGTGCTCCTTCCGTTATAAACATGCAGAGAATGGTTTCGACACTTTCAAAGTGGTAATTTTGATGTGGAGGACAAAGAGCGTTCTGGATGGCCAAGAGCATTTGAAGACAAAGAATTGCAGGCATTGGTGAATGAAGATCCATGTCAAACATAACAACAACCTGTAGAAGCATTAAATTGTGCTCAACCTGTTATTTCCGATCGTTTAAAAGCCTTAGGAAAGGTCTACAAGGAAGGAAAATGGGTCCCATATGAATTGAAGCCTAGAGACATTGAAAGGCGAAAAACCACCTGCGAAATTCTGTTTGCTAGGCAACAAAGAAAGGAGTTTTTGCATCGAATTGTGACTAGCGATGAAAAGTGGACCTATTTCGATAACCCCAAACACCGAAAAACCATTTCCAGGCCAGTTATTGACATCGCCAAAACGCAATATTCATGGGAAGAGGTCATGCTCTGTATTTGGTGGGACCAGAAAGGTGTAATGTACCATGAGCTGTTGGTCGAACAGTCACAGGAAATCTCTACTGAGAATAAATAATCCTTTTGAGTCGAGCATTGCGCGAAAAACGACCAGAATATGAGATAAAACAGCATAAAGTGATTTCGCTTCATGGCGACACTCAACCTCACGTCACTGAGGCTGTTAAGAAAATATTGGAAGCACTTTGTTAAGAAGTGCTACCCCATGCGGCTTATTCACCAGACTGTGCTTCCGACTACCACTGTTTCGGTTGATGGCAAACGTACTTGCTGAGAAACGCTTCAATTCTTATGAAGATGTCGAAAAATGATTCTCTGACTATAGATATAGTCTCCACAGATGAGTCGTTCTTTCGCCGCGGAATTCGCTTGCTGCCCGAAAAATGGGAATGTCATTGTTAACGATGGACAAATTTTGATTAATGTACTTTTTCATTTTGTTTCTTAAATAAAATCATACTTTTTGCAAAAAAACGGACGGAACTTTCTGATTGACCTAATAATACATATTCATAAATGCTTTAACCTAATCTCTTTTGCTTAATTATGTTGAACATTTTGACAATTTATTAATAATTGATAACTGAAAGATGTATTATGGTTAAAGAAAAGCAACGTATCATACACTGGAAAAAAAGTCTGGTTAATTGGAATTTCTGGTTGAAAATCAGAGTATTCCCCGATTGATTCTATTACAATTCTGGTTAAGATAATCAGAGTTCTGTTTGATCAGAATTTTCTGGTTCATTCATTATCAATCATACATTTTCTCAGCTTAACCGTACTCCTCATAATTATTTAATTACCTCATTAATAGCGCGACTTAATAGATGTGTAAAATGCGTTCGTCGAGGCGTACAATGCCGTTACCTCTGTCTCGCCCCGCCTTGTTACGGCTATCCGTCATTTTCACACCTCGGAGTGATAGAAATGCGTGTGAGACGCTTTCGAAGAGGAAACGCGGCAATTGTACGTCGCAGGCGGTTACGACGGCGATAAGCCATGCCGTCGTCGCGTCGCGTCGCGTTACTTCGCTCCGACTTCTCGCATGTCGCGCTGCATAAAATTAACTCGCGAATTAGTCCCGCGCACACGCAACGCGAGTGTAGACACATCCCCGACACGAACACGCGATGTACCCGCTTAAGACGTCGCGATTCACCTTAATGCGCCCGAGGCTTATATCGGCTGATAATGCAATAACGGCGTAATATTGTTGAACTTAGCGAAAGAAAATCTTCTTGATAGAAAAAAGAAGATGAATTATTCATCGACGGTTATCGAAGCGAAACAAAAACGTGATAAACTCATTATACATACATTTGTTGTATTTACAGTGCTACAAAATGATCATTTAGCAGTCTATAATTAGTTCATAATAGCTGTTAAAATGCGACCTGTTCATTATAATATAATCAAATAAAAAGTTACTAAAGATCGTATAAGTATTAATTTATTAAGGTTAAGAGGCTAAGCGACTTTTATAATAAGAAGATGCGTCATACCGGTTCTGCGCAAAGCGACATAAGCTTGAAAATACGTTGAAGATGTCTATAGTGTAGCGACATCTGTAGTTTAATATAGTCTTATTTCAGCACGTTCCGTGTCAGGCCAATTTCAAATGATTTGATCACTTTGTCGCATCGGTGATCTACAATACTTTTGTTTGTGTTTATTTGTAAAATAAGATGTATTTCATAATGGTTAAAAAATTACAAAAATGATTCTTCCTTTTTTTTTATGTTTGAATTTGATTCTTACGTGAGCCATTTACATATTAAATTGAATAAAAATTGTTATTATTATAAAGAAGAAGGCTTAAGATAATAATGTATCATAATTATGTATGATATAAAAAAACTATTTCATAACTACATTTCTTTTTATAGTTTAAACATCAAACGGCTTGAACGGAAAGTCGAGCGTAGATCATCAGTGACTCTCATTATCTGCAGAATGTGTTAATCAGCTTTCTTCTCACTCTGACTCATGTTGTAGTACATCATGTTGTATCACAGACTTCACTGTTCATGAATTGCTTCACGACATTGCTTTATAAATTTTTTTGAAACATTATCTAATTGTATCATAAGAATATATGGTCTCAGCTCAGATATTTGCAAAATCAATTTTTAGTCTAAAACTTTTCTTTTTCTTACTGATATTTTATAGCGTATCCGAATTTTTATGTCTAAGAAATTTTCTTTTTTTTTTCTTGTTAAGCTTGCTCCGCTTTTGTCAGATTCTATCGGATACGCGACTTCTTTTGGCCGTAGCAGTTAAGTATAGCTCGTTGGTATCAATTTGGCATGTTTCCCGCGATGGAACGGCGGCTAATTCGCCAGAACGGAAACGGTCTTTTACCTTAGCCAGGACCGAAAAAGGACCCGACCGCTCGCTCTCAGACGCACGTCTTGTGTGTTGCAGGGATTGGAACGCGACGGGCAACGTACGCGTGCAGGAATCCTGGCCGACGTGAACGACTCTCGCCGCGACAATGTCGAACCATTCCACCACCGAAGGATCAGGCTCCTTGATTGTTTCGCGCGCTACGGTGAGTCTTCCTTCAATCTTGAGAAGATTAGATCAAGCGAAAGAGAATCGAGCAAGGCGTGAAACTTACTAGACACACTCGAGATTGATTCTGCTAGCGCGCGATCCCTATATCAGATGTTCCTCGCGAGGTTCACGCGAGATTGGGAACGCGTTTTCTATGAGAATTCTTTGGATTTGACTTGTATTAATAATATTGATCTGTGTATAATGACTCGATTTTCTTTCTGCGCTTACACGGAAAGAACATTTTATTAAAATATCTAAAAATTTAGCTAAATACAGATCTGAAATAAATCAATTCGATATCCTACATAATTAATTTGAGATAGTCTAGCAAAATCATTTTCTGGTCTGTATGTAAGTAAATTTTTAAATACTTCAACAAAACCGTTTTTTCATGTGTTATAGGCCGGATCTTAATTTAGAAGGAGACAAAAAGATGTCAATTTGATTTTATTTAAATTATTTGTTGTTAAAGTTCAGCTCTGAAGTACAAGAATTTGAAACGTAAATGTTGCGTTCTTGATGAACAATCCCGAGATCAGATGAAATAAATTGAAAGAACGTTTTCTTCTAATTTTTCACTCTTATTACATTTTGCTAACGAGCCTGTCAAGCCACAAACTGCTCGAATTTTAATAAACCCGGTATAACGATTAGTCGTTTAAGTGACGATCTAGGGCGTGACAGTGTTGATTTTTTTTTTCTTTCGTCCGTTAACGTAGAAAGTCGCTTTTCACGTGAGTACCCACGCGAACGGCAAATCGATTCTGGAACTCGATCGGTGGTGGTTCGTCCATGAAAGTATCGCAAAACACCAAGAATTGTTTTTTTGCGCGTACTTTGCGCGCGCGTTGCACCAACTCGCGATCTCTACGACAAACGCGATCTTTATCGGCCGCTTAATCGATCCATCCTGTCGATCTTTGCAACGAGCCGAGAAAGCTCTCACGCCGTGACTGATCCCGACTCGATTCCTCGCGGCCGGCGGATTAAATCGGGACGCGAATGTTTTGCCCCAGTTTCACTTGACAGGCCGATCTGCACGGTGAGTTTGTTCCGCTCAGGCAAACTAGGCGATTGGCGGCTTCGATAGTCTGCCGATCGATCGATCGATCGATTCGCTCTCCGGATCGCCAAAATCGAACAGTTTGACCCTCGCGCGATCGGCAAGCCGGTCGGTCGCACCTTGTCACCGATCGTTCCGCCATGGCAGTCGCTTTAATTACAAAAATAAGTCAATGAGGAGGAAAAAAATCGCACGGCGAAAAAAACTGTTCGCGCCATCAGTCCCACCGCTCGCAAGAACGAACCCTTTCGTCGCGCTCAAACGAGTAAACTCGAGCTTCTACGCCTCTCTCGAGAATACCTCCAACGCTCTCATTTCGACATCGCTCGTACGCACGACGAGAATGAGTCGTTCTTTGAGCAACGTCCACGGAGCAAATTGGATAGGCGGAGCGCAGTAGTCGGGAAAGTACGTGGAACTAACCGATTTCGAGCTGATCCTCCAAGATACTCTAAGATCTCCCGTGACAGACAACACCTATGACGTCGTACGTTAATTGATAGTCAACAACGTACTAACGCGAAGAAAAGTCATTTCATATTTTTAGTTGCTTCTACAACTTTGGCCAAAGATATGACTTCAAAGATTGTTTTGTATCTAACGAATAATACATTTATAAACAGTTTTATTGAAAAATGATATTTGCCTTTATAACAATTTGGATATTTTGTTATTTTCCTTGGAACTTTATTATCACTTTTTCCAAGAACATACAATAAATTGAAAGTATTTATTATAATATTTATGGCCAAGACTGTATTTTGTCACTCGATTTGAATGGAAAAGTAAATTTAACGAAATATTTACATTAACAGCGCAAAAATAATCACTTCTTCGCGACAGTTTAGGAAGATACATTTCGAAATGACTTGATGTAAAATATTTCAATTTTCAATCAAAATTTGATTCGCTTTCCAAATCGCTATCCGTTCTTGCGTGCATATTGAAGCGCAATGTATCGTGCGGGCGATTAAAAATTGAAACGTCAGGTGGACGGCCTCCGGTCGATGGGTTCGCGCCGCTCCGACGGGTATCCCGAATTTTTTCAAGAGGGAAAGCTTCCTCCCAGGCGAAGAGGGGAATGCGCCCCGTCATTCCACGGATCTCCCTGGCCCGGGAACCTCGAAATGGAACCCGAAGTCCTCCATCGAGGGTGACAGCTATGAAATCGTTCGTGATTGCTCCTCTCACTTCGCGGCCCCCAACCTCCGAAGCTCTACCAAGCAGTTATTCGAAGGCACTGTCGATCGGTTCTTCTTCCGCAGGACTTCTTTTCTGTTGAAAAACACGGTGAAAATTATCTCTGCTCAAAATAATTTTAATATCAGTCGCTGAAATAAAATCGTTGAGTGAAATGATAATGGAAGTAGTTTAACATAAGAAAGAAAAGAAATGGGAAAATAGGATATGAAATATAACGTTAACTTTTGTTAATTCCTTTGTAAAGTTGTAAGAAAATGTCACATTGAAGTTAAAAATTGAGGACTTATTGTTTGACAATTCGACTAGCAGGACGATCTCAATCGTATAACGATTTATAAAGCTTTTGATAAATATTGTGAACGTCTATCGTATGCTGCGAGTTTTCGCAGCGCGAATCACTTCGGGACCTGCCCAAATGACACGATTATTACGCCGGTAATCGATTCGGTGGATCTGCATCGCGGCTCGTTCCATGCCGGTGATTTTTCTCAGGTACGCAATAGTGCTGATTCATGGAAACAGGAGAGAGTAAGGGTAAGAAGGCGGCAGCCGTGGAAGGTACGCGCGGTCCTTCGGGCGAGATTAACACGTCAAAGACGACGCGCCCTCTCTGTCTCAGCAGTTGCCTTGTAATTCCCGGTGGATACAGGACTAATGGGTTATTTCAGGTAATTAGCCGCGCGACGTCGCCATTCCTTCCACGCGCGAAAGGCCTTTGCTCTTTTGCTTCGCCCTTTTCTTCTTGATTCTTGTTCGCCCGATTTCCTTGCGCACGTATATAGGACGTGTCGCCGTTTTTATCCCAATATCGTTTAATCGTAGGATGCTGGGTAAGATGGACATATTTTTAATCAGCCAGTTGATATGCTCTCAACAATTCACTTTCACATTGTACGGCTAGCTGTTAATTCACGAGAACGTTGTAACCGGCGAAGGCGGGGCTAGTTGAGAGGGTAAATTGCAACAGTCATCGCAAAGCTCTGCGCCTTTCACGATTGCAACACGCTGTTACGGAGTTTCGTAGTCAACATTGGCGAAACAGCGGGTGGATAATGGCAAATTCTGCAGCAGGCGCAACAGAATTCGTGACTAACCCTCCTTGAATCCGCAGTTGCATCGAGCGTTACTCCTTGTTTTGGCGAGGATTAAGATTAAGAAATATTAAAACGCGACTTGAAGAAAGTTTGTTTCCGCGTAAATAAAATTGTAAAAATTATAATCAATCGGGATGTTCTATGATTTAAAGATCGATATTTTACGCATTAGGTCTGTTTTTTATTTCTATACTATATAGAATTCCTTTTCTCGCCTTCATCAAATGTCAAACATATATGCTTATATCATTTTCGATTCCAAAAGCGTACGTTAGTTTGGCTATTATAGAAAATATATCTATTTATTGCATTATTATGAATAAGAAAGATTTGGTTGAAATATCTAATTTAGCTACATACAGATACGAAAATAACTTCGGCAAATTTTTAAAATAATTATATGTAAGAAATTCAAACACGATGCAAAATGACATAAAAAAGTTTAATAGTTTAACTAACTATAGCTTGAGCGGCCTAATATAAAATAATTAAACATAATTATTTTGAAAGTTCAATAAAATTATTTTCAGATCTCTCTCTGTATTTAGCTGAATTTTTAGCCGTTCTTTCCGTGCAATTAACGGTAATTTAAATTTGATTGATTCTTGTAGCAAAGAGTAACTTCAATTACAGTCGAAGATTAGACTTTTAATCGGAACGATCAATTTTTGTCGCGCGTGAAAGGTACGAGTATTGTGATTCTCGATCGATAAATATTATCGCGATCGAGCAATTAAATGTGATCGCGCATCTACGAATTCGGTAATTATGACACTAATGATGGGTAGCTCGCGACAGCTTCCTTCAAACGGTAGAAGAAGGTTCGCTCGGTCGAGCGCGCGCGCGCGCAAAAGAGTATCGAAGACGCGAGGCGAGGTAGATCGTCCAAGAAATCGTCTTTGCCGAGTCACGCTGTGTAACGAACTTCAGCTGGGTGCTAGTTCGAGACGAGGCGAAGCCTCCTTTCTCGAATCCGAATCGCGGTTAGTTGTTTCGCTGCAACGCAGAAGGAAGAAGGTCGTTACAGAGTGAAAGTTCAAGGGTCAGTTTCGTTGAAAATGACATTGGCTACGTGTCTTAAAAAATTAAAAGGACACATATGGTCCATGTATGGTTAACATTATGAAAATTTGTTTCCTTTCATCCGCCGTCATGCTGAGATCCGACATTTATCTTGTTTTCCTTTACTATTATCTCCTAGTGGCAAATGTTAATCTCAAAAATAGCCTGAAGTTAAGTATTTGAAGGAATTTGTTTTACCATCATGTAGTTGTTTTTCCCATCATGTCGAAAGAGGAATGATGGAGACGATGCTTCTCTCTTTCGGTTCGCTATTTCTTCTTTCACGCACGGGGACTCATTCCCTTCTGCCTTCGTGGACGTTGCGCTAAAATCTGATCTCCCGATTGGATCTTGCTAAGATTCCTCAATGACAGCCGATTAAGGACGATTCGCCGCGAGAATGGGAACGGGCGTCGGCGAAACGTGGCGAGGGGGCGAGAACGGCCGGGGTCTGCTTCGTTAATTCCTGATTTTCCTCGGTTCGCATCACTTTTTAATTGACGCCAGAAATTGAACCAGAGAGCGGCCAGAGCGCTCTGGCTGGCCGCGCGTTCGTTCTCGCAGAGTCATCCTCTGCTACCTTCCCGTCACCTCCTGCACCTCCTGCCTGAATCATCCACGCTGGTTCTCTTCGTTCAGGATCGGATTAAGCTGTACGTAATGTGGAAGATTATACTGTCATAAGATTGCTCGCGACGTACCTCGTTATTATTCAGGATATTTGCTTATTACATCAGGCGAGAGTTTGGCACCGTTTTGCCAACGTTGCTGGAACGAAATGGTGATGTCATCAGTTTTCTTCGCGAGGAGAATTGGACTATAAGGCATTAGTGTGTAGACTTCGTAGACTTATTTTCGTAACCTCGTGTATTTCTTCTTTAAAACCCGATAATTTTGTTTAGACTAATTTCTCTTTTTTATTTCTTTAATAAAAAATGTAATTAAGTAGTAATTAAGAAGCAGATAATTTTCGCTGATTAACTCGCTTCCATCTTACTTACTTCAAGAAAACCATTACTCTCTCATATCAACCTGTATACTCTTCTTAAAACATGAAACTTCCTGCTCTTGTTACGCATGAAATAAATTTTCACATAAATCTATTTTCAGCGATTTATGAGTTTCATTTAAGAATCATAAAAAGTTCATGAAAAAATTAAAAAACATGGCACTGTTTCCGATCGTTTTTTCCATAAAAACAAAAGTCGTGTCCGCGGTTTTTCAGGAAGAAAAACGTTCCCATCATCATTAAACGAGGTAGATCTTTGGATTTCCACATTCGGTTTTCACCTTTCGAAAAGACTCAAGTTTCAAGTCGGCGCTCGCGTACCGACGGTGCACAGTTTCTATCGACTCGCCAGGTGTTCCAGTCACGTGTCAGTTTCCGCTTGTCGGTTTCCAGCTCGCCGAGATGCTGCCAATGACACCGATCTTTTGTCCCACCCCCGCCCGTCAGTGACGCGCCAGTTCGCCTACCTTTTCCCATCCGTCGCGTTTTCCGTTTCTGTCCTCTACCCGCGAGAGCGACTCGCGCGAGCGGATATGCAGGGATCCGGACCAGCCCAGGTTCCACCTGCCGTCTCGCGTCTCTCCTCGGTGAAACCAATGTCGCCTCTCCGCCGGACCGACACACGCGATGTCGCCGTCGCGTCGCGTCGCGTCTCGTCTCGTCTCCACCTCCGCCTCCTCCAACAGTCGTGGCTGTCATCGGCAGGAGCTCTCGACTCGCGTAAAAATAATTACACTGAAAGAGAGGATTGGGTACGAATTGCGAATCTTCCATACCTTCGCTCATGGCTTTCCATCCGTTCGACGGCCATTGTGAGGATGAACGAACGAACGGACGGACGGCTTAATAAGCTCGGCACGTCGGAACGAGTGCCGATAAAAATTTATCCGCCTCGAGTACCTCTTTCGAATCGTTTCTCGCAATCGTGTCTATGTAATTTGTTTATTTAAAAAAACGTGGACTTGTAACTTCCATATGTTGATACATTTTCCGATATGAACAAAAATTAGTATCAGGCTTATTTTATTGAAACAATTGGCATTAAAACAAGAAAAAAAGTAAAAATTATTGAATTGGTTAATTAAATATATTAAGAATATTGTGCTAATTATTACTATTTTGTATAATATTAACCTTAGTACACACAATGAATTGTTTATGTTTGCATCAGTTTTCATATTACTTTTACAAATGTACACAAATATTATTAAAAAAATGGTTTATATATATATATATATATATA
>NW_017275965.1:2963727-2979046 GCF_001594065.2 Cyphomyrmex costatus | reverse complement strand
ATATATATATAATATTTCAATATCTTTTTTTAAAGAAAAGTTTGTAAGATTATATATTTAAAAAACGTAAAAAATAAAGAGACCATTATTTATCCAGATGTTCCTAGTATTTTTATATTAAATAAGTATTCTTAGTATATTTACGTATTTAATATAGTATTCTTTTATATAAAGAAACGCACAATGATTCATCCGTATTAAAGGTTAATTATATTTAGACCAAAATATAATATTAAATTGATTCCGAGATTTAATAAGTTTTTCGTAGCTTGTGTGATCAATTGTGCACGCTTTTTACAAATGTGAATGGCGCTTCGTACAAAGAGGAACAGATCAGATAATTATTCATGATTATTAACAGCGCAATATACACGTGGCGCATGCACATGAACGCGAAACGCGGATAGAGAAGGTGAAAGCTCGTGGGATACGCGGGAGTTAATAAAAAAGCTCGCAAACGCTTCGCCTCGACGCCCCGTGACAAACGATCATCGATCTGCGAAAACAGTGGCTCGCTGTTGTGTGTTTTTTTATACATATATATAAATTCCCAAAAGACCGGTAGCAATTGCAATCAGTAAGTTTATATTACCACTTCGTCGACGATGCCACCCTCTTCATCAACGCGGCAACTCGTCGACGGCCATTTACACATTCGGTTTTTGTTCGTCATTTACAAAAGCGGCTCGTTATCCTTTTTTCCCCAACTTTAAACAACTCTCATCGACGTAACAAGTGTGCCATTGAATTTTATCGGCGTGATAAATACATCAGTGTCTTGTGACTGCGATAACTGATGTTATTTTACGACAATTGTTGAAATTGAAAGGTGTCATACTACGATCAAAAGGAGTGTGTTTTGAATTAAAAAATTTTTTTCTATCTACGAGATTGCTTTGATTGTTTAATTAACATTCAGGTGTTGATATATCGTCTGAAGTGCCTTCAAGTCTATTCTTAAGCTGCTTCAATATGTTTGCTTAATAATATTGTGTGCTACAATGACGACAAATGTACATATATGGGATTAAAAATATAATAATTATAAAATAGTTTATTCAATTATGTAAATTAATTCATTTAATTATGTACATTAAATCTATGTATAAAATGTCACCTTAATAGTTAATACCATTATGTTTTTTTCTCTATAGTTTAATATTAATTCTCAATATCTTATTAATATCATTTAAAAGTATTAATTATAACATTTTCAACATTTTAACAGTTAATTATGTTACTTTCTAGACTGAATTATTTATTTGAATTGTATATTCAATTGGCAATCCTAATTTATATTTGTCGTTATTATAAAATAATAATTTAAGGAGGCTGTAATAAATGCAGGTTTTATAAAATGTGCTGTTTATTTTTCTAGAGCCGGGCCATTGTGTGCATCGAGACGCTGCCGCGGAGCTACCCCAGCCCAGAACCAGTTATGAACATATGATTAAGCTCGTTTTAATAAGTTTTTATGTAGACCTTACGCGTAAGGATGTATAATAAAAATAAGTGTTGAATAAACCAGATACGTTGAGACAAATGGCCATTGATGATGATTCCATTACAATAAATGCATAGCTGCTGCAAATTGCCTATGACGATACCATAACTCAAAATACGTGATAATTGAAGAGTAATGCTTAATAGATTCCCTATTCTGTGACTCTTAATGACAATGTCGGTATCGTTATTCTTATAGATTGCACAGTTTTTTTTTATCATGTATAAAACGATAATATAACGACATCGGTTATATTGTCGTGAAAAATTATTAAATAGGAACTCAGGTAAAGTAATAAAACGTTATAATCAAATCTTGAGCAAGAACTGCGAAGGATTATGCTCCGAGGTAAGCTAACTATGTTTGCCTCTTCACTTCTCTAATTACAGTCGAATGGATAGTGTTAGGATCTCACCGAGATTTGAGATTATCGAATTAAAGAGAATTAAGGGAAGACGTCATCAGATGCTAAAATAAATTCGTGTTCGCGAATCGGTATACTTCCTCGAAGAGATTACAGCTCTTCGATAGAGATCCGCCATGTTTCGGATAAAGAATGGCCGACCGCGTTTAATTTTCTGATGCGAGCGTCGACGAGGGTCGACGAAGGAAGGGCGGATCTTGGCTCGTCTTTTCTGCCAACGTCGTCATCGTAAAGATCAGAGTATGGCTGCTCCGGAAACTCGTGTATAATTTTAAGATCGAACGAATATTCTGCGATAAAATAGTATGATAAATGGTATCACCAAAAGATTTATAATTTTATTTTAATATCTTTGGTTTCTTTTTACATTCATTTTTAGCACTTTCATGAAGAAAGCTAGATAATTTCATATATTTACAATCTATATTTTGTGTCTCATAATTCTCATATTGTTATTCTTGTTGAAATGCCAATTGAATGAAATGTATAAGGGTACATCTATGACTTTTCTGTCTATTACTCTCTGTTGCATTATTACATGTTATAGAAATATAATTACTTATTTATACATTTAAATCACACTTAAAAATGTATTTTTTTTAAATTCAATTTTTCGAGTATTTTTTTGTAAAAATATTATACACTATTAGATATCGAAGGAACAATGGTAATTCAATCCTTTGAGTTAAATAACATTATTTGTTATTTCTAATTTCCATGTCGCAATGTAAATCAATCTTTATTTCTATAGTTTTAATGTAAACAACGTCCACACGTATTAAAGTACATCAAATTGAGTCAAATTCAATACATTTTTTTTAGTTAAATTGTTTAACTTTAATATTTCAATTAACGACGTATTAACGACATATAGAAATGAAAAAAAAAAACAAATTAAGTATAATGTTGACCTTATGGGTTTAACAGGATGCGTTTTCATGAAACTGACGTTATATATTTCATTTTATATACGATAAAGCCGGCGTACATTTTCCCTGTTCTCGGTTTATCGTTCGATAGACTCGCGATCTTCCCGACAAAGGCGAACACTCAGTATATATAAGAAGGGAGATATTGGCCCGTCTTTTCCATCCAGTAGTCGTCACCGTGAAGACGACTGGTGAGTCGTGGGTGTTCCTCCTGAATTCTCGATCTCGGAGAATCTGTCTCCTACATGGACGGGCGAACCCTCTCCGGAATCTAACCCACCCTTGCCGTTGCTGAGGATCGCAAGGACGAGGGTTGTCGGCGAGGTCTCGCCTGATTGGCGGCTGTGGACTATCGACCAACCCGAGACCAGCCCTTTGTTTTAGCCACCACCCTTGGCGGTATCGAGGGTATCCAACTTAAAGTCGGGTCATTGAACGTCCATGAGATTTCGGTTGGCTTGTTCTATGAAAGATAAAAAAAATGAGAGAATTACATTGCGAGAAAATATTGCGTAAATTTTGTGTGCGATATTTTTCTTGTTAAATAAATAAGATTAAATTACAATCTAATTTTTATAAATTATTCATAAATATGAACAAATAATACATATCATAAAAGCGGTATATTAAATTAAAATACTAATGAATAATAAAAGAATAAAGGAATAATTTAAAGAATATTATAAAATAAGCAAGTGAGCGTCTTTATTTATTGGAAAAATTATCGTGTAAAGATCTACGGCCAAAGAAATTGATGATCACGTACGTAAAGTTGCATGGCACGATGTTAGAGCAGAGCGCATCGTACTTGCATTCTCGCTCGTGGATCGATGATGCAGCACGTGCTACGGCCTTGTAATACACTACGTTCACCTGCATACCATACGTCCCTACTGCCTCGGCTGCTTAGCATAATTAGTGACTGATGATTAACAGGCATCAGCACCGGGTAATGGCTTAATTAATTCGCACGTGCTAATACTGTCTCGTCGCGGAGATCGGCCAGCACCTCGCAATTTCTGCTGCCCCAATTTGAAATTGCGCACTTGCCATTCGTATAGCCGCTATCTTTTTCGAAAATACTATTTGTCGTGCACTTTGTAAATTCTTGATTCTATGATGTCATAAATCAAGAGAAAAAAATTATGTGAATTTGATTAATATTTTGAACATAGACTCTCGTTATCTATAAATCTTACTTAATCTTTGAATACTAATTTTTTTTACTCTTCTTTACAAATAGCAATCAATTGATCGTAGAACGCTATCGCGCGATATCAAATGATACAATATTACTATTAATACTCTCTAATTTTTTTAGAGTGAAATCTCACTTTAAAGATTAAAAATTTAACTAGCAAAAAGAGTGGCTCAATTTTCAATCTTAAAAGGAATTTTCAATCTTAAAAGTAAAGGACAGAATGCTTATTTGTGTGTGTGTGTGTGTGTGTGTGTGTATCTTTATCCTTTTATTTCTAATAATCACTGAAAGCTCAATGAGTACCTCGCTTGTACATAAAATTTACTTACCAATTCTAGGGTTAAACAGTTTAGTGTATGTTGAAGATATTCTTTTTCCGCGATGTATCCGGAATCGGATTACGATCAATCTCAACAAATTCGCATTTTCATAATGACGGTTGGAGCGATGATTATTTAGAGCACGTCACACGATGTGATCGGCATGGCTTAATTAACATCGACATTATTTTAATTGGCTGCGGTTGTATATCGAATATGCATGTTTCAAATTGTCCTTAATATAGCGTACGCACAAAAACCCACACAATCGTGTACGCACACGCACGAGAAATGTTATTGTTAGATCGGTAAAAAAAAAAAGAGGGAGAAAACGTAAGAGGAACACGGGGCGAGGCCGAACGTGGCCGCGCTGCTTAGCCGTCAATCAGCCCTATCTCCCTTGCCAAATTACTGTCAAACGCAATTAGAATTGACGTGGAAGGCTGGGGCTAAATCAAAATCGTGAGGTAAACCCCCTCGATAACGATTTCAATCCCGGAGGCTATGCTCAGTCGCAATTTTCTCCCGCCGCTAATTAATACACCTCGTATCGTACGTCAATTCGACAGTTCTACTTCTCTCTCTCTCTCTCTCTCTCTCTCTCTCTCTCTCTCTCTCTCTCTCTCTCTCTCGCTCTCGCCTCTCGTCACGCCTTCTTTGTCAGGCCTTCACCCTTCTCTCCTACCCCCAATTCGTTCTGATATACGACGACCATCGATGAAAAAGAGGAAGCTATGTATATTTTTTGGAGGTATTTTGATGGTAGCGAGCGTTTCGCTCGCGTGAATCGATATCCTGTGGACATATTAATGGAGACGCATGTAAATTCGTTGCGAATTGGTAATTGAAAAGAGTCGTGCAAATTAGCCACGGTTAAGCGAAAGTACGCGTTGTACGTACAATGATGTTTGCTGCAGAACGCTCGAAGTTAATAATTTTAACGAATTTCTCTACACGATCATAACAAAATCAACGTACAAAGTGCGCTTAGTTATCCAACATATAATATTTTGTAAATGAATTAGTATACATTTAAATTTACATCGATAGAAACAATATTTGTAATTGTGTTTTGCTTCCTGTGCATCCCTTGTTTCGCTTTTCACTCGCGAGAAAGAAATTGAAATCTTGCGAAGGTAAATTTTTTGTCGGGTCTATGCTAGAATTCTTTTTTCTTGCTCACTCCCTTTTTCCTTCGAAGGAAACGAGATCCTCTTTAGAGGTAGAATGATATATATTAAAGAGATGCTTTTTGGCAATAAACAATCGGGCAACGAGGGTCGGAGGCAGTTAGGTGGGGCATTAGGGTGAATTATTCTGGCCACCCAGCGTAAAAAGACCGATAAATCACGGGAGTAACGGGGTTCTTGCTCTCTCGATGATGTTGTATCTTGTCCTACGGCCTCTTAAACTCGACCTTACGACAGTTTCGTCCCTCATTTAAAACCTAACACGCTCATTCTTGCTTCTTATCCTCTAGGTACACAATATATTGTAACAATGTGAAATATTTTCTAACTTCATTCTCTTTTCATTTGACAAATTATTTTTGGATTTGTGCAAACAAAATGAGAGATCAAGTTATTAAAGATTTAATTTATCATGCCAAATTTAAAAAGAAATAACTGCATGCAAAAATATATAATTGTGTTAGATTAAATGTAAAAATATAGCTATTATATGTATAAATACGCAGTTTATACATTACTTATTTTATTTATTTTTGACATAATATAATAAAGAAAAATTTTAAATGTGATATAATGTAAAAATAGTTTTATACATATAAACAATGCGCAGTTTATATATTTATTTCTTTTATTTAACGTAATGTACATGAAAAGAATAATTTTCCTGAAGTGTTTGAAAATTTAATTGAATACAGATCTGAAAATAATTTTGTCAAGCCTTCATAATTATTGAAAAATAATTATGTAGTCATTAATGTTTAATCGTTCTATATAATTATTTTTCAATAATTATGTAGAACGATTAAACATTAATGACAATTTTGCCATTTAAGCGTTCTACATAATTATTTTGATGGTTTAAAAATTAATTCTGATCTGTGTATATCCAGTTTAAAAAATTGTAAATATTTCAGTAAAATATTCCTTTGATGTAATAAAGAAAAATGTTATCTTTGTTTATAAAAATTAGGATTTCTAGGCATAGTAAATGCGCCATCATTCTGAACGCGACAGCTGCAATTGCTGCTACGATCCAGCAGCCATGCTCTTGTGCATCCATAAATATATACGCGCAGACTGTTCCGTGTAATTGTGAGCGTCGTGCATACACACACACACTCACGTGCGCGCACGCATGCACACGTTCTGCTACCAGTAGCGTATTACCCGGGGTCGGGACTTTTTCATTACGGTAAGAGCCGATTGCATTTTTTTACGTCTCCCAACGACGAGGGTGTCCAATCTGGAGAATCGCGTGGAAGGAGGGCCATCTAATCACGTGTTCCTGGCAATCGTGTCCTGCGTCGATCCTCGCCACCCCCGCTCCTCGAGCGGCCACCCTTTCATCCCCGCACCAGCGTGTCCTCATCCTTGGACACAATCCTCTTCTAGAGAGAACGAAGAGCCTTTTATTCGATGGCTGTAGGGGCGACTGGGACGCGGCCTCTATCTCTCTCATTTTCTCTTTTCCTCTCCTCTGTCTTTCTCTCTCTCTCTATCACGTGATCTCCTTTTTCTCTTTTTTCTTTTTTTTTTGCACCACACAGACCGCCCTTTCACTATCCGGGGACGCCTCTTCAATCGGGCTTAGCCGCCCGGCGTAATTAAGCCGCGATTGAAAATTAATCATCGGATCGATTTCGTGCGTCGGCGTCGCTTGCGATTCCTCTCCGCGGAAGGAACGATAAAAAGGAGTCTTCTCCCCCCCCCCTTCTCTTCCATCAGCTTCCAGGATATCGGAGCCAACGCCGGGAGCTGGATGAAGGTGAAGGTCCTTTGATCTCGCAGGGCATCTCTCCTTCTATCTCTGTCTCTATGGGACGCGCAAGCTCCTTGCGCCAATTATCTCACGCTCACGAGAATTATTATTTTTGCGTTCCATCGGTAGTGGTTTATTTCCTACCGCCTTTTTCGCGTCTTGTTTCCTCGCGTAAGAAGATTTGCGTAACGATCGTGACCTTATCATTTCTAGGCAAACGGCGGCAACTCAACATATCAGAGAAAACGTCGACACTAAAAATGAAATACGCTTATTGAAAACCACCGATGTTTTATTCTGAATGACTGCAAGATCTGGGTATTCGACGGCGAATTGCAGTTTCTATACTTCTCATAATTTTTAAATTAATGTATTATTAATAATATATACGAAAGAGTCACCCTATTGTCTTCATATCTTAAAATTTTTAATAAAAATTTTTAAATACATAATTTAATTTTAATTATAAACACACAAAGTAAACGCGATTAATATTCTATTGCAGTATCAGAGTGATAGTTTGATATATGATATGTATATATACTATATCTAGTATCACATTGTAACACGTGACCAAATAATGCACAAACAAAAAAATCATTTAAGGTTAAAAAGATACGGAGGTAAAAAATTATTTACAATAATATTTTCTTTGCAGTTCTTTCATTCTTCCCTAATTCTTTCTTTGTTTCATTTCTTTACTAACTGAATTGATGCATATGTTTTTACCGCATATTATACTTATAGCTTCAATTTATTTATAATATCTTTATAGGAAATATTACAATCGAGAAGAGATTTTATCATCGTCCAATTATCTTCTTCCTCATCAACGTAACGAGGCCGCGGAGAGATTTTTTCATGTCACGATTTCATCATTATCTGTTGTCGCATTACTTTATTACCCATTGATTTTAGTGGAAGTTCAATGTACTCACCGTTCTCGTATTTACTTGTCCTACATCGTGAATAATCGATCGAATTCACCTATCTGGAAGAGAAAATCGGAGCGACGGGATCGGCTGACGACGGAAAGAATTAAAGACTCGTCCTTGTCGGCAGTCTTCCAGCTCTGAAGTTGAGTTCGGGAGCTCAGACGGTCGAGCGAGCCTCGGTCTCCTCTTCTTCCTCATCCTCGCGAAATCCCAATAATCCGCGATGAGACACAGATTGAGTCCATGGACGATGGAAAAAAGCGCACGGGGAAGAGAAGAAAAAGGAGGAATGAAGGGGAACGTGGGAGGGACGGAATAGGAAAGCGCAGTGCCGGGAGAGGTAGAAAGAAAGCTACGCGGCGGGAGAAGAAAATTGGAATCTTTCTGGAGAACGGAGGATGATAAAATTGCGGATGGTCAGGTGTTACCGTAATCCGGATTGAGACGAGCTGCGGCCGAGTGGTACATGCACCTCGACGCTATATAACGATATATATACGTATGTATTGTACATGTATCTACCTTGGTTTTCTCGTTCAGCATCCGCGATCTCATCTTGAAATGTCAATGTACCTGACTCGCTTTCAATTATAAAGAAAAGTCGTTGTATTTTATCGAAGTAAAAATACTAAAATTATATTAATTTGAAGGCTGCGTTAAATATCAGATTTTAAAATAATACGTACATGAAATTGGTATATTAAATTGGTTCGACAAATCAAACTTATTAAATTTTATATACATTAATTATTTTAAGATCTGACTTACACAATCGAATTTATATCACTCGGATTCTAAAAATGACGAGTTAACATATTCATACAGTTCATATGAGAGATGAAGAGAATTAATAATAGGAAGTAAAAGATAAAAGAAATATCCAAAAAAATTAGGAATTGATCGAAAAACTAAAAAGATTTGTATGAGATTTACAATAGGAAAGAAATGTTATTCTTGCAAGTGTGTGCAACTTTAATGGCAAACGCATCGTTAGACGGTTGCATTGCTGTCTTTGACAAACTCCGTAGGGGAACCGATCCGTGTAGACCGATTTAAAAAACACGACCGACCGCTAACGGCCCGCGATTATTTTAATTCAGCCAGATAGGGCGAACCCCGAGAGCGGGACTCGTAATTTGTTTCGAGATCGTATCTTCAAAGTGGCTCGTAGTCGGCATGAGGGAGGGAATATTCTCTCTCTGGTGCAGGATGAGGAATAGGACGTCCTGGGCGTGGGTCGTCTGCCCGGGAGAAGCCCGCATAGAGATCGCTAGCAGAAGAACGAAGGGAGGAGCCCTAGGACCGTCTCAATCTGTCCATTCCTCGTAATCACCGACGAAACGACCCGGATTGGTCCAACCCCTTGTCTTCTAGTATCTACTTCAATATCCTTTCCATTTTCCCTTTTTTTATCCAGTATCGCATGTATAACGAATTTTTTGAAAATACTTAAATTAGCAATGTTTATATAAGCCTCTTTTAAAAATATTTCAATTTTAAGATTTTTGTGGAATAGAGTATATCTTAGTATATTAAATATCACATTCCAAAAATATGTCAAATACATTTATCGCTTACAAATATTTCTTGGAAAAGTTTTTTCTTAGAGATAAAATTATTTTAAGAATTTTAAAAAGGTATTCAAATTGCTTCAATGCGTTTACTAATGAATGCCTGTTTTTATTAACGAGATTAACTTCAATGTATTTTTTAGGAATTAGAAAAAAAATGCAGAGACTAAGTTGTAGGATAAGTGATATTTCTTCACTTTCAAATTTTCAACTTTAAAGTAATATGATAATTATACCAGATATATATAGATAATATGAAAATTTAACGGCAAACAGTATATCTCTTGGCATGTTGATAATATACATTATACAATCATGATTGCTCCTTGAAAGCACAAGCACAACCTTTAACGTATGCTGTTAAGAAACACAATATTTAACATGTGTTGCTGAGAAACACAAACATTATCACGAGAAATGGATGAAAAAGTTCCGCTCTATTCTGAAAAAAAACTTGCCGTTTCAAAAAATGTAGCAATCGTGGGTTGTCAAGCAAGTATTTGTCAATTCAAATAAATAATATATAGGTTATGTATACATGTATTGGTAGAAAAACAGGCATAAGCATTATCTAAATTCTGAGAAACATTTTATGTGTATATACCATATATACTAGATTATTCTACGATATGACGTCCCGGGATCATATATGAGTAATTTTTCGAGGAAACTTTTTCGCGCGTTTTCTTCACGACCGCCGCCGAGGCGAGAGGACCGGGAGGTCAGGTCCACCACGCTCGTTCCCGTATCGTATATCGCACATATCACGTCGAAGGATCGGTGTAAGCCGGTAGCGCGGCCTGTTCCCTCTACGGCGCGGATGCAGCGGTCCAGCCGCAGCAGCCGTAGCCACATTCGATGCGCACAATTAATATCAGGCCGTATCTCCGATCTCTCATTATTACCTGGCGTCCACCGATGCGTGTGGGTGTCAGTTGTTCCCGTAGGAACCGAAGGTCGCGCGTGTATGCGTGCACGCGGCGGTACGGTGGTGTACGCGCGTATTGGTACCGGCTACCGTACACCACGGGACACCAGAGTCGACCATGCATCACCCTAACGAGCCGGGCATCGCGTGCCGATCTGTATTAAGGATTTATAATCCTCCGGACGCCGGAGAGCTCCTAATGTCCTGGCCGAGCGCGAAAGATTTGCCTATATGTCCGCTCGCGCGAGCGATCGAGGCGGATACGAGGGAAGCCAGGTCCTCTGGTTGCTTCTTTCCTCTCCTGGAACAGGTGGGCACACCCACGTCGAATTTTTCCCACGTGCGCCTGGCTGGTAAATTGCACGTGATTCGGGCTTGAATCGTTGGGTAGAAGCAGCGTTTTAAGTAATACATATTAAGATGTATACAGTGGCTGCCAAAAGTTTCCAGCCAACATATAATTTTATGACAATTTTTATCAATCTGTTTTTTTTCAATTTAAATCATATAAGTGTATATTTTAAGAAGTATCGCATTGAATTATTTTGGTAATGCGAATTTTTAGATTTTACTCCGCGCGGATAAGAAAAACTGTCTTTTTATACTCATACTTTCTCAGGCTAGCGATGTCCACTTCTACCAATGTAGATTAACTTTAATCTCGGGTCAATTTACTCACTCTTTAATTTTACTCACTTTATCTTCTTTTAATTCTAGACAAAAATGAAAAGTAAGTTGAACCAGCAAGGTTAAAGATATAATCTACATTAGTAAAAATGCTGGGTATAAAGGAATTAATTTGATTTGTATCGCCGATTGATATCTGAGCCATCGTTTGTCGGACAAATATGTGAGAGAGAGAGAGAGAGAGAGAGAGAGAGAGAGAGAGAGAGAGAGGTTTATCTAATTTTAATTTTATACAACTTTTTATTTTATAATTTTTATATACGTTATCGGATTTATTTTAAAGTCGCATTACTTAATATAGCAATATCTAATTCATTAAAATATTTTCTCGTACGTGCTCATTAGCAAGTGCAAAATTAGTGATCTTTGAGATTCTATATATGTGTGTATCACATCTAGCCACGTTCGAGAAACGCGTTCCTCCCTCCGTCTCCGGAAAGCGCGAACGTGCGTAGCTCCCAAAGACACGAGCAGCATTCCGGGGCTAAGCACATATTAATTAGGCGGCGTGCCGGCAGGAAGGCATAACTCCTTTGGGGATGGTTCGAGGCCGTTGCACGACGTCGGTCGTGCCGCGGTTTCCGAGTGTCGTGTTACCGTACCCCATCCCGCGTTGCTGCCTGGCGGGCAGAGGCCGGGGCCTTTCCTTCTCTCCTCCTGTGCGCGTCCGTAGGACCCGCGGGTGGCCCCTAGTCCCGGCCGTACGCCGTCTGGGATCTAAGGCCCAGTACGTGGGCTCTCGCCGAGGAAGAAACCGAGCACGACGCTACCGCCGCATTAATAACACTGGTAGCCACTCATATGTTAAACGTCCACCCTGTTATGCTCGCCACCGCCACCGCCGCCGTCGCACAGTGGCGGTCGCAGAGAGGGAGAGAGAGAGAGAGAGAGAGAGAGAGAGAGAGAGAGAAGGGGGAGGAGGAAATGCCGTGGATACGACCTACCCACCGTGGCGTACAACTCGACTGCGGTACTCGCACTTGCGATGCAGATCAGGCGCGTTTACTCAGCTCGCTCTTCCGGTAGTTGCGTTTACGTTAACACTGAGGAAGATCGGTCTGAGCGTAGTCACGCAATGAATCAAACGCACGATCTAAATTTTTCACAGGTGAAATTATTTCTCCGAACATATATTTTTAGATTCTTCGTCCAATTCTTCTTCAGATTCTTTAGACATCGTTATACATTCTTATTTTTATTCGGAAAGTTTTTTTTTGCGATTTTATGTTTGCGATGTTTAGTTAACATTTATGCAATAACTTATTTTGAGCTCCAATCTATTTTTATTGTTTTTGTATGATTATGCTGTGAATCTGTATATTTCATAAATTTGTTGAAATATTTCTGTTACAGGTATCAGTGGTTGGAGAAAACACGTTACGTGACTTTGAGATGTGATTCGAAATCGTGAAGAATATTCTTAAATGAAAATTAAATAATACGCATTAATGTATTATTGAGAATTATGAGACTTCCATGTGTGCTTACATGAAGTATATAATAATTGTTATTATTATAGCTATGTATAATATCGCGCACAATTATCATTATTCAGCATCGTCAATTATCATTATCGCACCTGCAGTAAGTGCAGGCATTTGAATAATTCATGCCGCTCGCTTAAAAGCATTTAAGCGCGCTGTTCACTTTTTGGTAGATCGGTATGCATAAATAAGAGAAAGTTTCTAGAAATATGAGAATTCATATAACTCTATGTCTTTCGCCATAAATCACATTTACGTTGTATATCATGTATAAATGCTAATTGCATAATTTTATAAATTTATCTTATTTCCAAATTCTCCTTAACGAAATAAAATATGATACTTTTATAAATTGAAAAAAGTATACTTAAGATAAAAATAAGCAATTATTGTATATAATATTTAGATCTTAAGTTTTTAAATAATTATATAAAATATCAAAATGATTTTTTTTTTCGACAATTTTCATGTATTTTTATTTTATTTTTGAAAGTACTTTTTTTCTTGAACAATTAACAATAAATAATAATAGCAAAGAATTATAAAAGATATTTGAATAATTGTGTAATCGGTAGCAGCGTCGAAATTATAGACTGTTAAAGATAAAGCGGGGGATGCTTCGAGACCTCACTGTCTCTTCGGATTCTAGAACATAAATAACGGAAGAAGACGGAACCGCGGTGGGGGTCCTCACGCACCCCAGGAGGAACCCACGAAATCCAGAGTGCTCTATTGTCGATTAATTATCGTGAATGCCTTCGTGAAACTTCAACGTTGATCCCCTATCTCATTGCTAGCGATTTGTCATTGCATTTTCTCAAGGATTTATTTTTGGAATACCTGGCTTGTGGACGAAATATTTTATCTCAAAGTGCCCCACAGCGTGCAGTCTAACTTAACAAAAAAGAGTTAACCGTACCCTAAAATTAAGATATATTTAGAAATATTTTAGTTACATTGAGTTTGCGCTAAGCAGTTTGAAACAATAAAGAAGGCTAATTTTTTTGTTACTGTGACAATGTCTTGATATTTTCTGGAAAATTGAGTCACATAGATGGCGATATTTAAATTCGGTATAGCGATAAGCGGAAAGAAGAAGCCGACGCATGGCAAAATTATATTTATCGCACTCCAGTCCAATGGCTTTATCATAGAGAGGAATTTCGAGAATTGCCGGAAGTATCGGGCCAATATATCGATGCTTTGAGACGTGTTCTCCGTTACTGAATGCAGAACGGAAGTCAGTAAATTTATGTGGAATTCGTTTACATGTATATGGGTCTTGTGTGGCTGCCTGTAGTGGCAGGTAAGGCAGAGAGAAAGACGAAGAAGAGAGTAAAGAGAAAGAGAAGCGAAACGTGGGGCAAGGCGAAGCCATCTTGCGATGATATGAAACGATTTTCCTCTTGGTCGAGACGGTGGTGTTATCAAAAATTGGATATGCCATGAGGAAGGGAATCGTAAACATATATACACATAGAATAATTTAATGCCTTTCGCGCTATTTTATGTCGCCGTGCTATTGAAAAACAACACAGTGCTAAATAATTATGTCAAAATTTATTTTAATTATTGCTGCTTGGATTAAATATATCATATATAAATTGTTATCGATGACACTATGCACATTAATACAAACAATAATTTTCAAAATACATTGCACATTTAATAAATAAATATTAATTCCCAGGCTTAATTAACTATATCGAATAGCAAGTACTTTATAAGCACGTTGAAGTATCAAAGGCTCTTTCTATGACTGCTGGCATTGAGTATGATAGCCGCCTAATCGCTCAATTGACACTGGACATCGATAAGAATCTTCCCAGACCGCGAAGATAGCGGGAGTCTCCAATGTCCAGCGTCATTATGGTTCATCAAGGATTTGCGTTCAGCGTCGCCGCGAGGATCGCATTCCCCGCTATCATCGTTCTCGTCGATTGATTCGACTTTCCAGCGCTTTCGAGTCTCGGAATGCAGCGACCACCCCTATGTCGTGGGTCGTCGTTCTGCACGTTAACGCCATGTAATGCCTCGCGCTTTGATTAAACGACGGAGACCGATAGGAAAACAACGTTCCTATTAACACCGAGTTGTTCATTAACGTTTACATCGTAGCGCGTGTAAGCGTATCCTCGTGAAACGAGCGGAACAGCGCGGCGGCATGACCTAGCATACGCGGAGCCTATCGGCGGAGGTGGCGATAATTGCTTAATTGACGGCGGTCGCTGATAAGCATCGCCGCGTGGCTACGAGATGGTAAGTGTAATATCTTCGTGAGTCTCTTGCGTCTCTAGCGGTATGCTGATATCTCCCCGAGAGATAGCCACGGAGAGAGGCGGAAAGATACGAGAAAGAGAGAGAGAGAGAGAGAGAGAGAGAGAGAG
>NW_017275965.1:2944351-2963664 GCF_001594065.2 Cyphomyrmex costatus | reverse complement strand
GAGAGAGAGAGAGAGAGGGAGAGAGAGAGAGAGGGAGAGGAAGAGAGTGAGAGGACGGCATGGTACCAGAGGTGGACTACGATATAAAAATCGTTGTGATGGAAGGAGAGGGATCGACAGAGATAGAGAAAGAGAGTAGAACCCTGGTCGTATCGATGGCCCCGAAGAGACGAGGTGTGTACGTGGTGTCGGCTGACGTGTCTTTTCTCCTGGCGAACAAGGCCTCGTTGTAGAAAGGTGTCGGGGCAGCGAGCAAAGAGCCTCGAGATCCGCTCCCTCCTCCGTCTCGTCCGGATCCTCCTTCTCCTTCGCCATGGCCTCCTCCTCCTCCACCACCTCGACGTTCCTCATCCGTCTTTGTCTACCTCTCGCGCGTTGGCGCGAGGAGATATTAGAGATGCGAGATAGCTTTATTAAAGGTGAGAAGAGATGCCAGCGCGGGAGACACCACCGAGTCGGTCGCTTTGATCACACGAATTATCGTGACTCCTCGGACGCGATCCGCTCGTCTCTATATTTGTGTCTCTCTTTCTTTCTTTCTACCTTCCTCATCCCGGACTCGCTTTCGAGAGTTCGTATGACACCCTCTCGTGAGCGATCGGCGCGAGAAAAGTACGTGCCATCGGATCGAGCGACTCACTTTGTGTTGGATTGCATCTATACAAATCACGATGTTGTATATCGCGTCAGAATTATAATTCTGGAGTGGGTAATAAAAAATATTTTATTCAGAAACGTCGTTTAATTATATTAATATGTCATTTTATCTCATCAGTCAGAGTTAAAATATAATTTTAATGTTTAAATTGGAATATATGACAAATGTACGTTTAAAGACGAACAGGTTGAACAAGTTTATACATATATATATATATGTTTCTCTTTTTAAAGTATACAACTTAGGTTGAAAAAAAAACAGAGTAAATTAAATGATTTGAAGATTATAAGAAAATAAATAATTAATTCTTCCACGCTCTTATATTGTCTGCGTGCGATCTTGGAAGCACGTAATCCTATTCTAATTTTATTGACGTATCTGACAGTCTAAACGTACTCTCCAAGAGACCTCTAGAAACGATCACCTGTAATAGCGATGACGCGCGTACAATGCGTTCGTAGACATAAATACCACAATCCGATCTTTGGATACGCCTCCGATTAAATTAGAAACGCTCCACGTGGCAAAAAAATAGTTTAAAGGTGTTTAGACGTTTTGAATGGAATGGTTGAGGACATCGTCGACTGAATAAGAAATCAGAAGAAAATCTTATATTCTTGTGCACCGCACGAGCCAAGAGGATACAAAGAGGGTAGATTTATGGAGTAGAACTTGCGGTAGATTATAGGTATAACTTATTCCAAGTCTAAAGACCTTTCGAGAATGACTTCAAATATAGCGAATAACAAATAATATAAAATAACTATACTCAATAAGGCTTACTTGCTGCTTGTAGTTACATGAATGATCAAATCTTCTCCGGACTCATGTACTTAAATATTGAAAATGTCTCATATTTTCTAACAACCAATTTTCAATGTTAGGCTCAAAAATAGCTTGGATCAGATTACAGTTATTTTACAAAGTGTTTAAAGATGGTAAGATAAAAATGAAAATTGAAAACCGAATGCCTAATCGAGTGCAATCCAAGTCGAGAGGCAGAACGCGAGATAAAACGGATCGTCTTTCGCCCGTAACTGTATCGATCTTTTGCGGCCTCGAAACGCGAGGTCCTCGCGAGAATTCCGAGAAGCTGCGTCTGATGCGTCCGGTTCGCCTCGGAGATGACGTCCGAGATATTGAGTCCTTAGGAGGTTCGCCTCCTTCGATCTTGTCGTCTCACTCGCGTTCACCTCTTCTAGATCTCCGTCTCGCTCACGTTTATCCGCGGCCTCCGTCCGGTCCTTTTCTTCGTCTTCTTCGGGCCGGCGATGCCGATCGTTTCGTGGCTCGAATCGTGCCGCCTCGCCTCTCGCGAGATCTGACAGCCGGCACGTCATTACACGATGACTCGACAATCGTACAACACCCGGGCAGAACGGAAGGGCGGCGACGGGGGATGATCTCATGAACGGGCGAAGGGGGAGAAAAAATGTAGAAGTGAATATACGCCATACTCGGACGTAGGATTCCGCGATACTTGTCCTCCGAAGCAACGCTCGAAGAAATGCTGCCGTCGATTGTTTCTGGTTGTGTAGGTGATTGAATTTCGAGAAATGAGAGTCCTGTAGAAGTTAAAGATTTGACCAGTAATGAGTTAAGAAATTTTTAAGAAATAATTTGGAACATCAAAAAAATTACAGAAAACAATTTTTAAAAGAAAGAGAAATTAAGAATGTAGAAAAATTAAAAGTAAAATAGGAAGCAATCGAAATTACTACTAGTTTAAAAGTTAGTTTTTACATTTTTATTTCTTCTGTAAATTTTTTAAAATTATAGAACGCAGTATATGTATCATAATGCAGAGACTTGCTCGATCTGTATCCCAGACTGTGCGATAAAATCAAAATGGGTTTGACTGCGCCATCACGACTGTTAAGAAACCAGCAATTTCTGAATTAGAACCAGTCACGGAATGCAGGTATAGTTACAGTTGCGGGTCTCGGCCCGCATTAGGTACATATAGCCGCCGCTAATAAACGTCCAGGTAGCATTTCACAACGTAATCTGTCGTGCTACATGGTTGAATGTAAGGAATCATTATTTAATCCTTCTTGGATGGGCTCCAAGAAAGCGAGAATCTGCATTAGGGCGTTCGCTCACACGGGTATATTTATTGAAATAATTGTTTGTTCTCGAGATAGCCGAACCGTCTACGCAGAACACTATACTTTGTTATATCGTTGAGTCATCGGCTACCTGGCGTGCGAACTTTGCGAGTAATGATTACGAGGTGCAAAGTCCTACGGTTGAGCCAATCAAAGCGTTTTATTAAACGGAAAAAAGAAAAGCTAAGAAATACTCGATGCCGGACTGATTTTTAAATAATTTTTTAATCAAATCGCAATTGCGATTGTTTCCTGTTTTATTTTTTAATTCTCTCTTAGTTTTCCTTTCTTTTAAGAATCATTCGGGCTAACAAGAAGAAAATCGGAGGAATATTCGACATCGGACTTTTAACACCCTTCAACACCTCACTACGGGAACAACATATTGTATGGCATACTCAATTCAATTGTTAATAACTTCCATAAAAGTGAACATATTGTAAACACGTTTTTCAATTGAAAAGCCAAACATTAAGGAACATAACGGTTTCAAACATCTATATGTATCTTTATTAATAAAAAAGCAATAGAAAAAGCATTGAAAAAGAATTGAAAAAAGCCGAATGTGCTATACATCAGTGTGTTGTCGAAAAAGCGTTTAAGGTCAATCAGACTTGAGTGTATTACATGAGTGCAGAATTTTATACTTGTAATAAATGTATTAATCCGAAGTCGATACTTTTCTGATGAAGATTGTACTGGAAGTCAATTTTTTTCTTATCCTCAAAATATTCAAACTATCATATATAAAGTTTTGAATTAAATATTTTTTAAATTTATACACGAAACGCAAAGAATTTGGTATTGTTATCTGCTTGCATTCTTTTCAAAACTCTTCACAAATTCTAATTTATGGTATTTTGTGATATTTATCATTCCAACTTTGAATTGCTTGAAATACGTATATTTATCTCGCATAAATGATATTGATAATGATAAGAAGAGCTCCTTTTAGAGATCGTTTTAATTTATGCGTCTCGAGCAATCTGCTCCGCCTTTCGCATTAGCGGCCGTCCATCATTGGATTTTCCTGGCGCTGCGTTTTTATTACGAAAGTAATCGGGAGTTACTCACAGAAGTAAATCGATGTTCGAAGTTCGTCCTCCTCTTCTCTCGAGGGCAGAGGCGCCAGGAGGTCCCGCCAGCGCAAGTTCGCGAACGATAACGAAAAGCGCTGAGACCCGTTAATCGGAGAAATTTGCTAAAAATAAAGAGCGCGCGGCGTCGCGCAACTTTCGAGATAAGACGCGCGTTTCCGTAAATTAATCACCGGTCCGACGTACGCTTTGGCGGACATTAATCGCTGTCTTCTCTCTTCTCTCCTTTCCCGATGGTCCCTCTTTTCATAATTCTCTCTTCTAGCGTGCTGGTCCTCTGCGCGCGCGTCGCACTTATAATTAACGATTTAAGATGCCGCGAATAAAGCAAGAGTGAATAAAGTATTCGAATGAATCCATCAAAGTCAACGGTTCGATAAAACGAGCGGAATCGCGTGGGACGCAAATTAAGTATAAAATGCGTGTCGCGAAAACAGCGACGAGAAAGAAGCGTAAGCATTCTCCATGTGCGAGCAAATCACTCGAGATCCCTTAAGGATTCAATTATGAAGATTTCAATGAGTGAAAGAGAAAGGAAGAACGTATGCGTGTATCAGAGAAATATGAAAGAAACAGAATGGCGACGTGATGGAATCGAGGCTGTCAAAGTGAGAGGAAAAGAGAGACAGAGCGAAGTAAGAGAGAAAGAGCATGAAAATTAAAGAGAGAGAAGGAAAGTGAGAAAGAGAGAGAGAAAGAGGGAAGAGGCTGCACCAAAAGTTGCTCGGAGAACGTTAACGCAAACTGCAAGGAGGATACAGAGGAGGAGGAGGAGGAAAGAGAAGAAGAGCGCACATCTACATCCCTGAGGTTAGTATTTTCCCTTTTTCCGCGAGGGCTACTAATTAATTACTGTGATTAATCAGAAAAGTTCGTAATTAGAAAGTTTCTTCACGAAATTAAAATGGCGGGGAGTGACGAAGTGAGTGGCCTCGTCTAGAACCCTCCTCCGGGCCCTGACATCAACGGCAGCAGCGGCACGGCATCCGCTTATGTATATACCCTCACCCTCGAGTCTTTTTCCGCCTCCCGAGGGGTGGTTACGCGGCAAGACCGACATCAACTCCCACGAGAGTTCCCGATAAACTCATTAATTAAGGTGGATCGCCTCGTAAGAAGAAAAAGGGCTGAATGTGGAGCATGGCGCGTTGGGAGCACTCACAAATGGCACTCTCAATTTGCTCTCAGCATTTAGCTGTTCTGCATTTCTTCCTCTTCGACGATATACTGGAGCCCACGCTCCAGTTGGGAGATTTTAATTGATCACGATTGATGGCGCGATTGGTAACTAATTTATTTATTGCAGCAGCTAATATTGTGCTAACATTATGAAAATCATATGAATTAATGTATACAGTATTTTCCTATTTTTCTTTCCAAATCACAAAATGAATAGCGTAAGAAATAACACAAATAAGGAAAAAAGAGTTTTGATTTGATCAAAGAGGATTTTGACTACAGATTTTAATTCTTTAATGTCACTCTATACCATTTTTTCACGTACGAACTTACCACATTGAGAGTATAAAATATCGCATAAAAATGCCAACATATTTTATCAATTTTTTTTTATTAAGACGCCAGAAATTAAGAAACATAATGGTAATGAGCATGTACAGGGTGACTCTTATAGAATTGTGTTGAAAGTAAACCGTTATATTTTTTCTTTTCCGTTTCGACGAACACTTTTCTGATTAAAGTTGAATATTTAAGATTTGTCAATTTTATTTGAGCGTTGTAGAAGCAATTTATGAATGTTACGCATTAACTATCAAAAGAAAGAGGTTCAAAAATTTAAAAACTTTTTAAAAAAATTATTAACATGAAAAAATGAATAGAGGTAATTTTATTATAAAACTTTTGTATAAAACACTTGTACAAAATATCCTGAATAGTTTTCGAAAATAATTAAAAAGAAAACCGCTATAAAAAGTTATTTTATCTCTTAAAATCGATTTTCTGCACCAATATTTTCTAAATTCTAAAATTTTCTAAATTTATATACTTACGTAACATATACATATACAAAGTTTCATTAAAATTTTATAAAATCAAAATTTGATACTTTGTAAAAATTCTCTTGTTAAATTAAATACTTTCGCTTGAATTTTTTTACATTCGTTTTTATTACAGAATGTACGATTATGTTTCTGTATAATTTTTGCTTCTACTATAAAAGCACTCAATGAAACACCTTTCCTTCAATGATTAATGAGTTCATTCAGAACACTCATTAACCGGCTCGTACAACGGCTCAAGTGAAATTGACGAGTTTCAAATACTCCACCTTAATCCGAAAAATAAACATTGAATAGAGAAAGAAAAATATAACGTTTATTTTTGACATAATCCTAATGATTACTTTTTATATTACCGGTTTTCAATTTTTTCTTCGAAAATATCGTGCTGTTTTTTTAAATTTAAGGTGTTAAAATTGATAATTGTTCGAATTTTTCGAAATTTTCAAATGACATGTATTGATACAACTCGAGTAGAACTAACGAGAACCAAAAGTGAAAATATTTATCTTTTTCTTGTACTTTATAGAAGGGAAATGTCGTACAAGATTCGCAAACGCAAAATTAACACATCATATGTCCAATTTTAATTTTTTAGTATAAAAAATGCGGAACCTTTTAATTTTTATAAGGAACTGTAAAACTATAGAAAATGCTACTGGAACTGTCATTGTTGTCTTATATTTAACAAAACAGAGGGTTAACATCACAATTCAAATTTATCTTCAAAGTTAGCACGATATTCTATTGATACAAAAAGTATAATGACAGTCCCAGTAGCATTTTTTTTCAGTTCTATAATTTTATATAAAAATAAAAAAGTTCTGTATTTTTTATACTAAAGGATCACAATTGAAAATATGGCGTGAGAAGATATGGCGATTAATGGATATCATAGCACCTAAGAATAAAAATAGAATTACATGTGGTTACGCATTATGCGCCGCACAATACGCGCGCTTACAGTATAATGAGACTTTCTTGCGTCCCGTATCTCATTAAAAATTCGGCGGTCCGCGTTTACCGGACACGCGCATCGATGCAACGACTACTCGCTCTTTATTCGCCTATTTGTTTACTCACGTGTGAAAGGATGGTTAAACAGAAGCGTTCGCGCGACACGCGAGCGTCTCTACTCCGGTCATTGCTTTCACGCCGCTGGAGAAAAGAATTTGGCGGTTAGATGGTCACGCGATTTACAGCCTGTGGCTATCCAATTGGAATTGTTTAGGGAATCGCGCGAATTTTATTTGGAATTTTCAAAACTGCGGCTGCCTCCATCTCGCAGAATCGGCAACTAACTTCAAAATAAAATCTGTACTCGTTTATATGTCGAAGATGAATCGTTCACGATGCTCGTCATGCTACGCTATTAGATGTCAAAGGAGTACCATAATGGTAAATCCTTTGAGTTATTTTTAACTTTCATGTGTGACGATAATGATGATGATGGTGATAATTAAAATATAATTAATCTATTTCTGTCATTTTAAAGTAAACTACGTCCATATTAACTCTTATACTTTTATTATTATTAAATAATAATAAAGTAACTTTGAGAGACAATTTAAATATATTTTTTTGAGTTAAATTAACTCCATTGTTTTTTTTAGTTCAATTACTGGCATATTGAGTAGTGGCAATTTACAGAAACGATTGAAAATAACTCAAATTGGATATCATTTGACATTATAAATACAACTGTAACATTTGGTAGAATAAATCAATCAGTGAAAGACAAAAAACGAAAACATTTAAATGAAAGAGCCAATATTTGGAAGAAATGTCAAAAAAGTTTGTTTCTCCATAATCTTATAAAAATCATAATGTTATAGTAAACATGTATATATTGAAAATAATTGATAAACTTGCACAAGATAATATAAAAATAGAAATAGTTGCTTGAGAGGGAGATATGATAAATCGTAAAAGCCTAAGTAATTATCGTATTAAAACGCTAACATCTTTGCCGTAATTATTTTTACGAATTAATCCGTAATTCAACAGATGGAAGAGGGGAAATGCAAATTCAGCTTGTCAGTGAGCAACAGGCCAGTTGGCTACCTCCGATAACTGCTATCATTTCGACCAGTCAGGTCCACTCTTTCCTCCTGAGTCTTTACTTTTCCGAGATTACCGTGGCGCATTGTGCGCGCGCGCTAAATAACGGTGATTACTGATGCGCTAATAGCGGTAGCTACCCTAAATGTTAGACAAAAAAGAAAGATGCGACATTAATAAATTTTTATTTATAAAGTTAGACATTTAATTCTGTTTTATTTGTTTCGTATTAAACTATATAAGCTATCACATTTTGAAAATACTTAATATTTAAAAAAAAAATTTTAATCACAAAATCTTGAATATTATAAAAATTGTCTATATCATATATTTTCTATTTTTTATACCACTTCTTCTATTTACAACGTTAAATTGTATTAATTGATAGGTACATGATATCTCTTTTTTTCTCTCGCACTAAATAAATGACTATTCGTCGCATCATCATCATCATCATCATCATTATCATTATCTCTAAGTTATATCTTAGTCATAAAAACGTTTTATTTCGGTTGTATCGTATAAGAATGGTGTAAGTTAATTTTTAGTTTTATTCTATTTGTATACATTTATATGTGTATATATCATTTAATAAATTATTTACGTTTTTACTCTTGCTTTTACACACACACACACACACACACACACACACACACACACACTCGTATTATGTCATATTACTTTTATTCTTTCTAAAAACGTTTACTTACTTTGTATTTCTTTTAATTTTTTATTGTTTTTTTCAACATTATTTTTCTTATAAATATATGTTTTTACACTTAACGGGGTTCTAGAGAATCAAATAAATAGCCAATCAATCAATTTTTCTCGTCTATATAAGTAAAAATACATATTTAACAATATTCATTCTTTTGGACATTTTCATTGTCAGTCGACCATATGAAATCGATCTCTCCATTAACTCCTTCGCCCAATGAAGAAAACAATTGGCACGGTTCCTACCGCAAAGGATCATTTTTTAACTTGATCTCTGCGGCAAAGGGGCTGCAATGAAATCACGTCTCACCCTAAAGGGGCACGGTACTACGGGAGTAGTCTCTATCCACCCTTCGCCGACACCCTTCTGACCGCAGATTGAAATTCTTAAGCTCCTTGGCGGTCGAATCGAGGGTCGGGTCGAGATCGCCGAATCGAAATTTCGTTATCACACTGGCGAGACTATTTATCATTTTATAATTCTCGAATATTGCAATTCGCCCTTTCTAATAAATTCCATTTCAATTCCTCCATCTAAAAAGAAATCACATGAATCCGCAAATAATTGTTACTGAATAAGTCAAGTCTTAATATTTAAAACTGAAAGTACTTTACACGAAGTTCTCAAAATCTTACATCAATGCACACGCCAACGCGCCAACAATCCGATTCACAACGCCGACACGTAGCAGAGAACATTTTCTTTGGCTTCGAATAGCTGATTCACGCAAAATATATGGTCACGTAGTGCAACGAGAAGAGCAAACTCTGGAGAGAAAGAGATGTGCGAGTCGGAGGTCGATGGCGGTGGACAACCTACGCGCAATGTATGTATTACGAGGTATACGTGGCCGCTTTCCTTTCCTTCCTTCCGCCTTCTTTCTTGTCGTGGGGCCATTGTTACTTTTATTCGCGGTGTACTGTCGCACGAATGATTTGCGAAGCCGGTGGCGCGTTTTAATTTTGGGATATTGGTAGCGTTAAGCCCGTGAGGACGGACGGTATTTTCTGCCGTTGTGCTGTTTCACGTACTGGGTGTGCGAAACACCCTCCTACATTTCTTCCCAATCTTAAATGTTAATTCTCCGATGATAATGTTATAATATTAAACAAAACATTACCGTATATTATCATCACTAAATTCTAAGTTATTTGAGCGATAGATGTAGAGACGTGAATCAAATATTAAAAAAATTGAAACAACGCATTTTTTTTCTATGTTAAATTATTATATTTTCTATATACTTTCTATAGTAAATATTATCATAGAATAGATAATATCTTACGAACTTGTGATTTCTTATAGCTTTCTCCAATCGCTGTTCTCAAATTTCTTATATTATCAACTGACAAAAATATCAGACACCCTGTGTACAGATTACAGTGGAGCGCAGTTCGCGAACATATCTACCCTTCGTGCGATGAGATTTCATTCGAGCTCGGGCTGAGATCTTTTAATTTGAAGCCAAATTCCTCTCGAGGATGAAACGCGGGGAGCCACCGAAGTGGTCGTATTGCACAAGGAGGGTGGCACGTTTGGTAGTTGTTTGCTACCCTCCAACGCCAGTATCACCCTCCCCTTTTTCCCTGTCTCTACCCGTCTTCACCCGCCGTCAGATTCTAAAACACCCTCTGTTTACGGGCAGCTTTCCCCGCCCATGCAGCTGCTTTCGATCTGGTCCACTTCAAGTGTGACCTCGGGGTCAAATCGAAATTATGCTAAGTCTAACGGCGGTCAACTTGCGGGAATAATATTAGCACGAATAAATCGACTCAATTGGGACTTCCGTGATTTCGTCATTTCGTCGCACATTTTGTTCAGTGGTTCCGAAAATCTGCAGCAAAAGGCGACGTTTCTCCAACAAGCCAAATGCTAAGTCAATATATAAAAGAGATATGAAATGTGCGTCTGGATATTCAGTGGCTACTTATTAAACCACTTCGTTAAATCTCAAAGGTGTCTCGCAACAAAGTCCAAGTAAAATTACACGCGCGTGTATTCGCGACTCATTAGCGGCTATTACGGCTTACTATTTGCGAATATGCAAAGGTATAAACGCCTCAGCGAAACTTTATCTCGAATAAGCACGATCGTCTGCCTAAATAAGTGTCGATAAACGTCGTGGTAAAATGGAAAGTAAAATCCCTTTCGACCGCATTCCATGGAGTCCACTGGCGCGAATTGCGTAAAGAAAAATATGAGAGAGGGTCCTCATAGGTGGCCCCGTGGCCTCACACTTTGTGGAGATCGCCTACGACTTCGCACACTTGCGCGCAGGTGCTTCGAGCCGTAGCCCGTAATTTATTACAAAGAGAAAGAGAGAGAAAGAGAAGAAAGCCAAATGCCTTTAAATATAATGAAGTAATGCATACTTTAGTTTTCGAAGAAGCTTTTTTACGAGACAAAAAATCTTCGACTAAATGTTCACGAATGGGCACTTATACACGCGACGAGTACGCAAAATGTCGAATAAAAAAATGTAATTCATGTATCCATTAATTAAAACGCTTCCAATCTTGTAGAATATGAGACAAATAAAACGATAAAAGAACTAAACACGAATATGTGTGAGTAGTTTACATTTCAAAAATATAAAATGTTAGATATTGGATTCTTTAACTCTTTTCTTATTGAACGTTTTAAAAATAAGCTAAAACAGTTACAAATCCTATATAAAATCCAATAAAATGTGTAATATATTCGTTTTTGCTAAGATAATAAATTTTTGTTAATGTTTCAAAGAATATCTTATTACTTGAATGAGAAAATTGATATAAGTTTTGCGTTCTTGCCAAAAAAATTTCATATAGAGATAACAATTTTTACTAATGGACTATTCATATACAATGTTGTGAAAAGAACATGATAAGATTGAAGAGACTTTTCAAAAATATTTTTTTAGCGAAATCAAATATTCTCTTGCGCCAATCTTAAAATAAATACAAAATTCTTGCAAACGACTACAAGAAATGAAACTCATGAAAGAATTTCTCTATTTCTCCAGAATGAATTCGTCCGTTTCGCATCGACGTACCAAAAGCACTTTGGTGTGATCAACGAGGTAAAATTTATTAGGGTAATTCACGCCCCATATAGCGCAGTAGTCTCGGACAAAACGAAGAAGGACGGTAAAATCTCTTAATTATTTTTCTGATTAAACGACCGATCGGTCACGCCCCAATCAAGATATTTTAAAGTCAAACGAATCGACTGGCAATTTACTTAAAACATTTTGCAAGTTAGCCTGTCTTAAAAGTTCCGATTGCGGCTAACCAGAAGTTCAACGAATTCGCGCTTACGTTTGCAAAACGCCTCGAGTACTTCGAGCTGACAAAAACAAGTCCGCGCGCACTTCAGTAAGTTTAAATGTTTTTCTCAAAGTAATTAGATCGTGAAATATTAATTCTCTGAAGATTATATCGTTTTTCTTTTTTACTTCGAAAGTGACACTCCAAAAACGTGATTTTTTAGTTCAGTCATCAAAAATAAACTAATTTAACTTTATAAAAAAATCATCGCAACTTAAAAAAGATAGTTTTTTTTTAAGATTGTGGAATAAAAATGACAAAAGTGCTTATGTAAATAATAATATATATTCTTCCGTTGATATGATTTGATTAATCAATAATTTTCCATCAAATTAAAAAATAGTTCTTTCTCTTTTCTAGAAAACCTATTTCAATTGTATTACTTTTGAAATAAAGGAGCGATATTATATATAAAAGTATCAGCAATATCTAGAGAATTAACAATTGACAAATTTATCTGAAAATCATATTGCGGTAATAAATTTCAAAATATTGTATGCAACGGTTATGGATTATGGTATATCGTAGGATTTTATCGTCGATCTTTATTTGTTTAGGCAAATGTAAATTGATCTCTTGCAACGTAGCCGCTACTTGGAGATTAATCTCACGTAAGGAATCGAATGCAAAGTCTCGATCGCATCGGCAAGTGCAGCTCGTGATGTTTTCGGTATATCCCATACAGCCGGAGTGGCGTATGGTGGGCATTAATTTTCTCCCCGCGCTAACCAGAATGCATAAGTAAGAAGCTCGTGGGTCTCGCCCACGCACCGCCCACCTAAACACATTGAGAAGTCAAACATCGTTCTAACGTTACGGGTGTTAAATCGCGCCGTTAAGTGGTTCGTCAATTGGTACCGGATACCGAAGGGCACTTATAGTCTTCCTTCCAAACAGCAAATAGCATGTTTTCGAGTAGTTCACCGTGACGCTTCGTTACGTGTTTAAGGCAGCGCAGTGATAAGCCAAACAGCGACACTCTGACATTTCAGACTTCAAGCTTCTACGTATTCTACAATTATTTTCTTAGCATGCTATTTAAGAAGCGCCAAGCTAATAAATTACAAGATTAATTAGATAAATTTACAATAAAAAGAAAATATACATATATATATTTGTAATTTAAATATATATTAATTGGATGACCATATATATGCATAAATTTTAATTAGGAGAGAACTTTTTAGAGAGCTATTATATCGATCAAGTTTGGCTTGTTAATTCTGTGAAAAAAAGACATCGTCGCACGAGTCGAGATGCAACATTGATGATGGAACGGGTACACGGATGCGTTTTATCCTCCGGACAATTATTTGGAATTGATTTGGTAAGCTGTCGGTGAGGGCAATTTCGTAAATCCTAATGGAAATGCAAAGATTAATTAAGAATCCCATTCTATCGTGTCCCCACGTGGGCGTCCGCACGTTCCGTGCAGCTCCATCGTCCCCGGGGAAGATCATCGGCTTGTCATTTTCTCTGTCACTGTCCTCCCTTTCCACCTCTTTTTCTATCCCACCTTTATCGCGTCGACTCGTTTAGGGCGAGGACACCGCGGAGTCCCTTATATACTAGGCGAGTCCCATAAACTCGAAGATGATGAGAAATACGAGATGGTGTTTAAATCGATTGATCTACGCGGGTCCAAAGTCCTACAATCCGTTAATAATTAAATGTTATAACGTTTTATCCATTTAATTTTAATGAACTCCCTCGCAATTTTCTGTAGGTAATAGAGAATTAATTGTTCGCTTTATCTCGTGTGGAAGATAAGAATGTTGAATTTAAATCTTGGAAGAAAATCCACTGGAAATTGAACGAGAAACAGAACTCTGGATTCTTGAAAAGTATTAATTTACACTAAAAGCGAATTAAACAATTTTTGCAAGATTAGTAATCAGTAATTGAGTCCAAACGAGAAATGCGATGATTTTGAAACATACATGACGATTAATTCATGAGTAACGATTGTACATGGCCGACAAGTTGGGCCGTGACACTCGATGTCTCGATGTCGAAGGGTAGTGTCCTAGCGAGATATCGCGATTCGCCACGTAATGAACGGTAACAAGGGGGACGTGACACGCGCGTAGTGCGTTGTTACGTGCGTGTGCGTGAACATCGTGCGCGACACGCGCTCCATGCCAAAGGAAGCGGGGAGGGTGGAGGCGGCTAGCGGTGCACAATGCGTGTCTCCTGGGAGACGCTTATCTGAAATTACAACGTTACATCCCCGGCAACCCTCTGGACCAGCTGCTGGAAATCCGTGCCACCGCCGTCGCCTCCTCCTATCCCGTTTCTGCGAAGCCTCTCTGGGACGGGATTGCGCGTAAACTTGCGTGTAAAGGGGAGACACGTCTGCATCCGCGTGAAAAATCATTCGAGTGAATGTGTGGGGCGGTGATAATTCTGAATATCGAGTTGAAAGAGATGCGCGCCAAATGTTCAAGCCAAATTTTAAGAAGATTAAAATAATTTATCGTGATATACTTTTAAAAATCGTAGATCAGTTTTAATATAATAATAATAATAATAATAATATATTATATACGTCAAACTCCGGGATTTCTTTAGGGATCAATTAGGCAAAATAAAGATATATAATTTTTATTATCCTTTCTCTTTTCTCAGAAATAAAGGCAAAAAGGCTTGTCATCCGCATTCTTCTGTTATTATATTATTTAGACGTGGTATGTACATGGTTAATACTTACAATAGTATTATTAAGTCTAAATTCCGAAATTTCTTTATATTAGCAAAAAAAGGGATAAAGAAAGAAAGGATACAAAAACGATTTAAAGACTTTCTCACAGAGGTGAACATACAAAAACACATACTGTAAGTCGAACACATCCTTTCAGATTCCGGATATAGTCCTAAAAGAATGCACCTCATGAACAATACAATCGTAAGGTCTATTTACAGGTCAAGAAACTCAATGGACCACATGCTGTTTACCAAAAGATAAGGATAAAATCTTTGACGATACAAATAATACATATATAATAGTGAAAAGAAGTGCTGCTATTTGTAATGTTACATATGTTTAAGTATAGGCTATATGATATATAGTCTATAATAACGGTACTTGTTTCCAACATTCCTTAGTTCTTTGCAAATCGAGATTCCACGTGTTCAGGTTACAAAAATTAAATTCCTTGACCTGTAAATAGAATTGACAATCAGGTGCCATGCTTTTCAGAATGTTGAAATTCATATTCGTAGACTGAAAAGATGCGTTCGATTCGCAGTCCACACCTTTGTACATTTATCTTTGCGAGACACAGTCTCCAACCAAGTTTTTTCTTTTTTCTTTTCCTCTTTTTTGCTAAATATAAAGAAATCTTGGGGTTTGGACGTAGCAATGCTAACGTGTTAATATTGTAACTATTATATAATGTACAATATGATTATGTTTGAATAATATAGTAACAGAAGGAAGAACTAACTTTTTGTATTTCTTTTTTTTCTAAGGACAAGTGGAATTATATTATCAACCTACATTGTCACGTGTAATTGTATTCGTTCACGAGATATTTCTTCAGCTGTACAAATTTTCTTACAGGATTCCCTTCGACCGAGACTTTATCGGATTTAAAAGCCGCGAGCTCCGCTTCGCTTCGGGAACACTTCGATAGTTCACGTTTCTGTACTTTCACGAAGTGAACGATCGAAGTCGCGCGTTCGAGGAAGGAGGCGAAGTTACCTCGCGGAAATTGAATTCGCATTTTTGATGCACCGGACCGCGTCGAAAATGCGCCGTTTCTTGACGTTTCGATACCGTTTTCACAAATTCTCCAGCCGCGACACTTCATCGACTCGTGAAGTGGCACGATCCTCGTAAATTACATTCGCTTCTCGCCTCACGGTCTGCGCGAAACTCATTAAACGAATCCCTGTCTCTCTATCCCCCTCTCTTCTTCTCTTTCTCCCCGCCGTGTATGCGCATTGAAACTTCCTTCTGAATAGCGGTAGTCACCGCCGTCTTCTTCGAGCCGGGATCCTTTTCGCGCATTTTTCCGCATAATTTGTCACCGGATGCACCGACGCTCAAGCCTGGTGCCCGCCCACTTGCTCCCTTGGCGAATAACGTGGCATGAAAAAATGGTAGCTCCACACACACACACACACACACACTCCTTTCAAAACTGCCACGTTTTAAAAACATATATCTTCTACCATTATGTATTATATTCTATCTCGTTATTGATAAAATATTATACATGTTTTCCAATCGCTTGTCGAAAAAAATTGAAAGCTTCGTTTAGCTTAATAATCTTATATAATTATCCGATTAACGTTTTGTACATTACTTGCAATCCTGATTACAGTAGTTTTTGTATTGATTATGACTACTTCGTCACGAGTTTGTTATCCTGCAAACCGATTGGCTTCGAATAGCCACTTTTGCCGTCTTTCATCCTTCCCTTCGAGCGGTCATTATGCAAATGAGGATGCACCTGATCAAGGAGAGAATCTCTGCATAAGCGCGAAATCAGACCGAGCGTCTCGAGCACGAGGGGGTAAATGAGAGAAGAAAGTGAGAGAGAAATAAGGCGCGAGCCGCTCGCTCGTGCGAGGGGTTATTTATATTCAAACCTATTTCCAATTATTGGGGGTACGAACGAACGAGAATTCGCGGCGGCACCGACGGAAAAGAGGAACCGGAGAGAAGTTTGTGCGTGATCGGGATTCATCTTTGGGCTCGCATGTCTTGTCGCAGTTTACTGTCCCTCGGCTCTCCATCCCTTTTTCGCGCCTCTCTCGACCGGTAGCACGACTTCTCTACTCCGTCACGCGGTTTTCCCTCCCTCTACGTCGCTCCTACCTGCCGATTCACGTGGAAACCACGTCCCCCACGAATATTTTACGCAAAAACGTGCATAAGGACGCAGGGACCGTCATCACGTGTGAAGCGCCCGGGCCCACCTCAACGCCCGAGGGCCTTTCGTGTCGTCTGATCGCATTTCGTATGGTCACCCTCTTGTCAACTTGACAGTGCCAGATCCAGGCAAGCATGCATAAGTTTTATACCCCTTTATTTTTTTTTTTTTTAAAAGTCGCAATTGGACATCTCAAATTTCTGTCTCGTCTCATACGTCTATTTTCTGTAGTTAAACTATACAGTAACTATGTACTTTGTAATTAAGATACATACTTTATTTCATTTCTCTTCGTCAAAAGCTAAGTTGAACTTTAAAGGCACATTTAATATTTTAATTATAAACTTTTGTTTTTTTAATTGTAAATTTTGATAGATAAGTTTAAATTAAAATTAAATTTAAAAAAGTAAAAAAAAATAAGTAAAGTGCAAGCCACTTCTGTGATAGTAAATATTCGGTTGTTATAAAAACTTTCACAAGTATGCAAGATTTTTTTCAGATTTTTATTGTGTGCGAGACAGTACAAAAATCTGCACTGACGCTCAAACCCACGTTGCTATATTTTACATGGCCACGAAGGATTATTTATTTACATATATTTTTATTAATATTTTATTAATATCAAAGAATTTGATCTTATTTTTTGAAAAATGTCATGCGAGACCGCACGAACACGAGCAAGCGGAGACGAGACAGAAATATTTCGCCACACGCGAGATACCTTCGTGTTGCAACAATTCCCGCCGATTACTATCCCGCTTGAGCCGTCTTTCAGTGGCGATTTCCGCCGGAATAATCTGATTTAATTTACGAGGATCCCCGTTTTGTTCGTTTCCAAGAATCGACGAGATTAGAAATATTTTCACTGGAATTGTATACTCTGTTCAACGAGAGATTTACCAACCTTCCTGCATAGAAGGCGAAATAGCAAAGTGGGGATGTTCGAGATTATTTCACTCACTTAATTTTCTAAACCCAAGGGTGCTATATTTACGCATATAATGCAGGATATATCTCCACTTTGTCCACTATGCTACCTCTTGTGTATGAATATAAAGGGTGATAAATTTCTCGTTGTCACAGAGTATATATATTATCTAATAAATACACGTCGAAGTTCACTATGATGCATCTACTTTAATTTTCTAAGAATCTGAAAATCGAAAAAAAAAACTTCCGAAGCGATGCCTAATATATTTTGTCTCTTTTTACACGTGTATATCGCATTTGATTAAATATAAATACTGAAAATACATTCTAAATTTTTAGGAAACGCTGTGGCCAGTATTCATAGTCCATTTTCACTTTATGATCGTCTTAAAAGTAATATCTTAAAATATTAATACAGTATCTAGTTTTCATAGTCGATTCTTAAATTTACTATCTTAAAATGTTATAAGTCATCAGAGAACTGTATAGCATCTTAAGACGTTCTTAAAACGATCATAAATTAAGAAAGACTATGAATACTTGTGATTAGCTTATAACATCTTAAAACTGTACTTAAGAGTCTTAAACCAATTATGAATACCTTTACATTCTTGTTCTTATTTCTGTATATAATTATTTGCTACGTGTATCATTTCAACTTATTTAAATTATCAACAAGGTCGATTAGGTGTGCCACTCACGAGTTTATTGACACGTAACGAGGCTCACTGCCTCATGGTTCTCAGCTTTTCAGCTTTTCTCACCAGGTTAAGCAGTCCTCGCGGATAAATAAAGCGTGACTCTTGTAAACCTAATGCGCTTGCTTCGTTCCTCGGTCACAGCGAACACGATTTCATACATCGATTGTTTGTATGAAAAGACTGCGGTATTATTATGCTCCCAACCCTTTTTTTTTAATAGGAAACTTCACGTCATATGCACGAGAGGGGACAGGATGATGAAAGGGGTAAATGGCGTTTGCGAGAAGAACGCACGGCGGAGGGTGATAGGTGGCGGGTGGTAGCAAGAAGAGAGGGAAAGAAAATACAGCCGTTGGAGAAAACGAAGATTCTCTCTCTCTCTCTCTCTCTCTCTCTCGATTAATGAGCGTGTTTGTTGTTAATTGCTGCCGCCATTAGGTTGGCATCTGCAACCGTGGCTGGTCCTTCACTTTATCCTCCATTCCTCTCGTATGCCCCGCTTCTTTCTGTCTTTTCGCTCTCACGGCACTACTATATACATGCGCACACATATACACTCATACATACATACATGTATATATACATATACACTCATATACACATATATATGTATATATACACGGGAGATGCGGTTCCAAATCTACCCATCCCCCGCTAGCCGATCCTTCAGAGACTCCTCGAAAGCAGAGCGTGCATGTTAATGATCGCCCGTCGCGGTCTTTATCTTTTCCACCTCATTTACGCACTGGGTGGGCACGGGAGTTGCAACGATGGGAGGCAGGAGAGAGCTTACGAAAAGAGAGCAGGAGAGAGAGAGAGAGAGAGAGAGAGAGA
>NW_017275965.1:2927854-2944311 GCF_001594065.2 Cyphomyrmex costatus | reverse complement strand
AGAGAGAGAGAGAGAGAGAGAGAGAGAGAGAGAGAGAGAGAGAGAGAGAGAGAGAAGGAGAAAAAGAAACCGCCCTCTAGCTCTTCATAACGATGAGATATTTGCTCTTTCTCTCTGCCGCGAAATACTGCGGATTGCGCGTCGGAGCAACGGAAGAAACAGGGAGAAGAACGGTGGGAGGGGAATTGGGAAAGGGAAAGAAGCGTGGAAGAGTTGGCGCAGTTTCGGGGGTTGGAGTAGAGAGCCGAGTCTCACCCCCCCCCCCGCGTACCTTCCTCCGGCTCCTATTCATTTTTTTCCGCCCGATCACCAACCACCCGGTGTTGCGCTGCCGAATATGCAGCTTCAACTGCGATTCCTACTACGAATTTGCGCCAGATAGGAATGTGTCCGGATATATTTAGCGTTCCCTACTTTTCAGCATTTTCTTGCGAGAAAGTTATTTGTGCATTTTTCGTTGCGCAAAAATAATGTGACAAATATATCTGAAAATGTGAGTATATTAATTAATTCTTCTTTTATTAGATAATATTTAGATGCATATTTAGAAATTTTTAATTTGAAATATAATTACGTTTACTCGATTTACGCTGAAGTTATAACAATGATGTTACGAAACTGATCAATCAGTCATTTTATTCTTTAAAGGAATAGCTATGATTGATTAGTTTCATAACATCGATCTTGTAATTTCGGCGTACATGCCGTAAATCGAGCCATGTAAGCGTATGTTTAGAATGATGTGAAAAAAAACTTCAAATTTTCCTCGCTTCTAATGTTCGCTTCTAATGAACGCCGTTCGTTATCGTCCTTAAATACAAGAGGGGTACTTCTTGAGAGGACACAAAAGCTAAAGTTAGGACATATATCATGCGTCGGACGCAACCCTCTGCAAATTATTATAAAAGCTTATACTAGATTTAATTTATACGAAATCCTACACAAAATGCGAGAGTAAGTTTTATCAAGAAATACTGTACCTCTTTCTCTTGTTGCGTAAGGTACATTATTTTTATACGATATACGGGACGCAAACAAACTTTTAGTGATTATTGTCGATAGTACGAAAGGAATGTATGGTTTTTTAATTTAAATGCGTTATACATGACATGAACCTACGTGATAGGATTAAATAATGATTGTGTGTTATGATCAAGTATCGAGAGAGAGAGAGAGAGAGAGAGAGTGTGTATGATAGATTATGATTAACTAGTACACATCATTCTATTTTATCTACTGCAGATTACGAAATAAGATAAAGAATATTTTTCTTAAATATATCTAAATATTTAATATAAATATTTTGATAATTATAATAATATGATTTTATTCAACTTGTCATAAGTAAGTATAATAAAGCAAAAATATAATACAAGCATTTTTGCACATACAGTTACGACCGAATCGTTGTCTAACAAAGTAAAATATTTTTCGATATAGAGATTTGTTTCTTTCTCCATCTTTCTCTCCTTTTTTAAAAAAATAAGTAACGATTTAAAAAATCACACTACATTAATTATATCCGTGAAATTTAAGAATAAATCGCAGTAAATTGGTCTTCTCTTTATATTTCCATCTGTAAATGATTCATACTTATGACACCGTCCATTCTTGAAAATAAGCTTTAAATAATTTGCCAGGTTTTTCGCTGCTTTTATGCAATCGACATACTACCAGCTTCGATCGGTAACAGGGATGTTTTTCTCGTGAGGCTATAATGTTGACCATCAGGGCACTTTGCCAGAAACCAGAGGGTATCAGAACATACAAAATACTTAGCGTAGTTACAGTCATAATTAAATGTTTTGCTGTTCGCACACGTAGAGTTATAGAAGTCCTCTGAAACAGTTTGTATAGGTTAATTAATTCTAGTCGGAATTCGCAACGTTCATGGCTCAAAATGTCAAAAGGCGCACTTGATAGCGAATTCAAATATATAAATGTATTTCTTAAAAATGTGCTTATAATAAATTGTTTTGTTATTTTTGGTTCATTTCGGTTTTCTTTATCGTGATTGGTACAATTTACCAATTAAAGCAAAAATATCTAGTACATAAATATATTTTTTAGTGCAAATGGTATAAGTGCACTAAAGAATTGGTTGTTGAACATCCGGATATTCTGTTCACCAGAGCTGATAAAGGTAGCATTTTATTCCATTGAAATCTGGTATGGTAAACACAAAATTTACCATATAACTTTTAAATCAACTTTACTCACCTTGAAAATGATTTTCTTTATAATAAAGAGGTTTTTTCTTCTGTTTCTGTCTTTTCTGTTAAAAAATCGGTAACAATTTGAAAGGTCACGCTGTATTAATTGGATCCGTGACGAACAGAATGAATTGCAGCGATGACAATGCAAACCGACATCGACTTTCTTACTTCCTAAAGTAATTATCCGGCAAATTGATGGACTTATTTTGCCTGTGAATATTTATAATATCGAATTAACCGTCGACAAAATCTATCGCGACTCGACAATTACCTGCTCTTTTGTCCGATCTGATTTAGCAGCGAAATCGACTATTCGGTATCAGGAAGTGGACTTCGACGGGTTTACCAAGTTTTCCGAGTCCGATTAAATAGCCCTGGGACCTTGCAAAGATAATCTACTCTCTATTGCCATTGATTGCAATTTATATTATTTGCATTTTCAAAAATTAGCACATTTGAGAGCTGTAACGACATCTTTTTGTCCTCAATTCTATCAATCAAATATGATACAAGCCACGTATATATATTTTATGTCGTTAGTGATCGTACATATATTATATTATTTTATGTCGTTAGTGATTCTCGAGTATATGTTGTTATCTCAGTACGTCGCACTGAAACTTCGGTCCAGGAAAAGTCTCCGAGTTGGTAGGTAGCACCGGTGGGTTGCTGGTCGTCGGGTAAGTATCAGTAAATAATCGCGTCGGACGTAACATTACCCGGCGGAATTTATGATTCGGACCCGTCCGGTCACGTTTGCCGGAGGGCTTCTCCTCGTGCCCGAAGACGGTCCGGAAGAGCAAAAAGAGTTTGGCGGGACACCGTAGACCAAAACAAGAATGAGAGAAAGCGAGGTGAAGCGATAAAAAGTGAGGCAGTGGAGGGATGTGTCTCATACGAGGAGGCTTTTAAACGCTTCGCGAACCAATTTGCCACGGCGTGTCCACAGTGCGATAAATATTAAGCGAATTCGAGGTAGACCGGCTGTGTGTCTCAGGGTCGTTCCTCAAGATCGCTACGTGTGTCCCTGCGAGATGATAGGCATGAAAGTAAACGTTACGGTATCGATAGGATGCAACATTTATGAACTGCGTAAATCGTTATGCATTATTATGAATTGATTGATTTATAATCTACTGTTTATTATCGATTAAATTAATAATTTATATATAAAAGCAGTAGAAAAAATTAACTTTTCCTTCTAAATAAATTATCTTTATACTTATAGTATACTGAATGTAATTTTATGCGTCTCTTATTATATAACAAAAATAATGATATTATTAATTAGAAGCAAGTTGAACGAATGATAAAGATAGTAATAGTGATAGTGGAGTGAATAATAAAGAGAATTGAATAATAGTTTATAATTTATGATTTATTATCTCAATTATATGAACGATTGGTGTATAGGAAATACGAGAAGAAAGATTGAAAAATTAATTTTTTCTTATAAATAAGTTATTATATCTTTGTATTCACAAATTTAATATTTTAATATAACCTTATGCATTTTGTGAAACAAAAATAATTATTATTAATTAAAGGTAATCCGAATCACGCGATAAAAATCACAAACAAAGTGGATAATGGAGAATTAGATGAGCAAAGCAATCGCGGAGAAGGAAACAGAATGATTCGTGTACACGGGGGGGCTCTTGAATGCTTCGCGAACCAATTTGCCACGGCGTGTCTACGAGGTGATAAATACCAGACGGATTCGGATATTAAACGCCGGCTTGTACGAGAGCGTACGTTGATGCGAGAGATGCACGAGAGGAGACGACCCTTAACGAGTATCACCATTGCTCTTTGAAGGATGGGAAAATAGAAGAGAACGAGATCGGAAATCATCGTGAAAACCGTCGTTGAAATTGGTTCCAATTTCAAATACTTGCTGGTGCTTTTGACCGATTAAAGTCGATTGAAATAACCACTTTACATATATCACGATAAACACGTACTAGATTGTTAATGTATATCATTTCATCGGAGTTTATCCTATTTTTATCTCTTTTTTTTCCTCTTATATAAAACCATGTAAATTGCACTCTGATTAAATATCCTAATATTCAACAACATTGCAGAGAAATTGTCAATTGTGAATTATAGTTATATGCATAAATATATATTGTTTCCACCCATCACTGTATTTTTCTGATAAGCTTTATGCTCATAGTTATAACAGTAGCTCGTGCTTCATGAAGTGTGTATACCATTATGTATTTCAGTAATTCTATATACAATAAAAATTAAATTAAATTAACTCGAAAAGGAGTAAGGGCTTTCATTTCCGTAATACGATCTTCATTTTTAAAAAATAGATATGTACTAACTAAGACGTTATTAGAGAAAGGTTGTTAAATTGTGTTTTGCAATTCTGTTGAGATTTAGTTGTTTAATTGTGTTTCGTAATTCATATTCCGTTTATCTTATTACTATTTATTATTCAACATTCCATCGTGTAGGAAAATATGTGTAAGCATGCATGACAGATCGTGCGCATGTAACACGGGGTAAAAATAGTCACGAACTCGTGAAGGGCCGTCGATAATAAGGCGGTAATGCGCGAATAAAACGCACTTGCGGGTGCCCCTTTGCGGCGAATGGCAAAGCATTTACGGCACGGATCGGGGTCCGCCGTCCTCCGGGGGATTAATTTAATACCTGAGTAAAATCAATCAGCGGGAATTGATGTTGGCCTGGGCGAGTGAGTGCCCGACGATCTGCAACCGGCCGCCTGACGCGGAGGGAGGTGGGACACAAGGGAGGGAGGCTGGTAGGAGGCTGTATTTGCTTTTGCGACGTGGCGGGGCCCCCGTAATCAGTGTAAATCAGGGGACGCGTAAATCACACCCGGTGTGGTAACAGCCTCTCTAACGGGTGGTGTAGCCCGTACACGAAAGAACTAACGGCCGTGGCGTGACGCACTTATGGTTCCGATCTTTCGACCCGCGCGTCTTGCGACGTGAAATCGTCTTGATTGTCCGTCGCACTAATCTGGTCCTGTTCGATCGTAAATCTACTTTGGGATAAATTTAGAACAGATAAGTAAAGGTGTATTGATTTTTTTTTAATGAGATAAATATTAATAAACAAGATAAAATTGAGTTCCAAAATCATGAAAATTTAGCACAACGAATGTATTTTCCATGTCCGAATGTAATTCGAAATAACAACTGCATATGTCGAACACCCCGTATAAAATAATTTTAGAGTACTCAGAGACATGCCTCTCATCGGTATTCTGTGTGGTCGTCGGCACCGCCTTCATCGAGTACCAACCCTTTTACAGGTGAAGAAAAGGAAAGGCAAAGCAGACGGAGAGATTTGCCGATCTTCGGCACCTGTTAATCGTATAAGCGATTGAATTATTAATATTAGGATAATTATACCGTTTCAACAACCATTCGGAAAACAGGATCCATGCAGGGAATCAAAAATTCTCTAAGAAATATTTCCTTGCCGTAGCAAATATGATATTAATCGTCAATATCGCGATATTAAAATTTATACACGATAAAAACCATTTGCTAAAATATCTAAAATTTTAACTAGTAGATAAAGATCTAAAAGCAATTTTGTTAAACCATCGAAATAATTGTGTAAGAATAAGTAATGCAAAAAGTTTCGCTTAAATTAATTGCTAAACACTTTAGCAATTAATTTAAGCATCTTATCTAATTATTTTAATAACTTAATAAAATTATTATCAGATCTGTAACTAGTTAAATGTTTAGACACTTCAGCAAAACCATTCTTTTCGTACGTATGAAAAGATTTGCTTTAGGTCGCAAAGATAATAAGAAAAATAAAATTTAAATCAGCGCAATAATTCGTGCACAATCTTTTAACGTATATAAAAAATTTAATTACTATATATATCAGTTGTAGACAAATAATATAAAATTTTAAAAGGACTTTATATGTTTCAATTTACTTTAAAGTCATTCTCGATGGAAGGATGTAAATATATAATACAAAGTTGGTTTTGCACAATATTCAATTGTGTGTTACGAATAATGCAACAATTCGAAGTTAGCGTCACCAACCAAAGAAAATGTCAATACAAAAAATTATCATTTTGGCCAAAGTTTATAGTAATATTCACAATAAATTAAGCGTAGTGAAATGTATAAGGTTAATTAAATGAAAAAAATGAATAAATGATGAAAATAATTAATAGAATAAAATTGCGTAGATTAGTAAATTATATCTAAAGGTTTTGACACATAAATGCTTAAAAATCTTTTTATTTATCATACTATTATAAATAATTTTGGTTGAAAATATATTAAATCTGTTCCGTGCATTAAATTTGTTCCATTTTTATCTGGAATAATACATCTAATGGAAGGTGTTAATTCGATATTTGAGATAAGATTGGAGATAAAGTCTGTGTATGTTAGTGCTTGTTTTTGAGATATACAAGTGTAAAGACACGTGACTCACTCGCCATATGCTTGAGCTCGCGAGAAGGGAATTCATTGATTGAAAATCCGTAAATCATCGGCAGGAAGAGGCGTTCACGCGCAAACAAATTAATTGAAAAGGCCAATCTTGCCTCTCTCCCGCTCTCTCACTTTTCCCCATACGATCTCAAGAAGGTTTCGTAGAGTGCAAAGATAATGAGACACGGACAAGGCGTTATTAATAAGCGGAGATTAACCCGCTACAAGTTTCGTTGCGAAATTATTATATAATTATTATGTAATAACGTGTAGTAATATGCAAACATAAAACATACCACAAATAGTTTAAGCTAAAGGGTTATTAAATTTTAATTACGAAGAATATACATGCTTAGAAAATGTTTTCTCTATACTTCCTGTATCTCCAAGATGTATTTTTTAAATTAATACTTAATATTGTTTTGATTTATATTTCTCGTCGATTTTCAATCTTACGCCATTATGACGTAAAAATATCGTTTGTATTATCACATAGAATCGAGGAGGGATAGACTAGTAGAGTTAGATGAAAACGAACGTTAGAGAGGAACGGGAGAAACGGTAAGACGTGGTGAGCAAAGCCGAGTGAAGACCTCAGCGGTCGGATGACCTCCGACCTCCATGGATCGCGCGCATATATATAATACTTCATTGTAATTACAATAAAGGTTATCTCGGGATTTCAAGACTCAGACCATTCAGTCATTCGCGTTATTGAGATGGTAAGCGAGAAGAGAGCGAGAGACCAGCGGACGTGGGACGAGCGAGCGAGTGAGCGGGAAGAGTGGTTGCCGGGACGGGGTAAGAAGGGAAAGAGGCCGGGTTAGCCGGGCAGGGCTCTCTCTTTCTCTTTCTCTCTCTCTCTCTCACCGGGTTTCTCTCGACGAATATATATCTCTCTCTTATACCTAGACAAGCGATTCAGAAATCATGTGGGCGATAAGGTATCGGGATATTGAGTATCCGACTGATCTGGAAGCCGAAGAAGACAGACACATCGATATCGGAGCTCTCCTGGGGCAGGCAGGGAGGCTATATACGATCGCATGGCGAAGAAGGATCTCGATGGGAGGGATGATGCTCCTTTCTTCCGTGTAGCTCATCAAAAGGGATGAATTTCGCGTTTAGGATAATAATCATTTAGAGAACCGAGGTCCTTTTCTATGCACATTCATACAGGGTTACTAATATTATTATAAAAGCGGAATTACTATCATCATGATCGTTATTCCGATAATACGTAACTAATATCTTTTGGGAAAACAAATTTCCTTTCTTACTTTTACAATTTAATTCGATTTGGCAATGTTGTTATTGCATATATTGGGTTTTTTTTTCGTCATTTTCATGATTATTCCGTAATCTCGAGCGAGCTTGTGCCAGATTGGGACAAATTCTCCTCTCAATCTACCTATCCTCGAGACGGACGGTTAACCATCGATGGCTACGAAATTTCGCACGCGAGAAGAGATGAGAACTTTTCGAATTGGAGCAAAAAGACTCACGAGCGGATGCAAAACCAAACGTGGCGCGGCGTCAGGCGTACGAATTACCGAAAAATTACACGCCAGTCAATTTTATCGTCGGTAGCGAGGACGAAGAAAGCGGGAAGAGCTACCGGGCGAAAATTTACATCGAAAGATTTAGCTGGAGCCCCCTCATCCCTTCTTGATGCGGTCGCAGGCCCGCTGCTCCGAATGGCGTGACACTCAAAAAGCGGCGCGCCACCAAAATTATTCCGGACAATCATCATTACATGCAGAGGCCGGCGCAATCTTCTACTCAATATCGTCAGCGGGATGCGACGGTTGCAGCAGTGAGAGACGGAAGATCGCTATGAAAAAGAGAAAGATGAGAGTTACGTCGATTGTGTGAAAATTTTCGTGCCAAGTTCCGAAAGACATGGGAAGCGCAAAGCATATCTACGACATAAGAATCAATCGAGCGAAATCGAAATAAGTCAAAACGAATCAGATCAAAATAATTACATGCACATATCTATGTGACAATTAATTTTAATTCTTTGAAGCAGACGTTAAAATCTGTAACACAATTACTGACACTAGATCTGTGAAAGCTATATATATATTTAATTGATTAAAATTGATTAATTAATTTTAAGAGACCAAAATGATGTAACTTGTATAAAAGAGAATAAATACTAAGTTTATTTTAACAAGAATAATCTAAATTTGCAGATGTGATATAAAGAAAATTGACATTTTAAATTATTAAAATAATAAATACAAAAATTAAGAACTAAATGTAAACTCGAGAGAGAATACATAATAATTTTTTTTATTTTAACATTACTTCGTAGAGAAAACTGAACTATTTTTACAGAATCTTTGTTATCCAAACACTCACTGCATATAGTAGGTTCAATATAGACTCATCGTCAATTCTAAAGGATAGTAAAAAAAAAGCAACCAAAAGTTTCGCGAGAGATAAATTTTTACATGATCAATATTTCATGCAATGTCAAGTGAGTGAATTTCTTTAAAGCTCTTCTAACCTTCAGTAGCTGAGGCGATCTAATCAGTTAGTATCTTTGTGTCTTCTACAGTGCGAACGACGTCAATGTGCGACGCCTCGTAGATTACGCGAAGGACACGTGTGTTGCAGCAGTAGCAACAGCAGCAGCAGCAGTAGCGGCGAATGTTCGTGCATATACACGCGTGCATTGCGTCAAATGTGTGTCTCGAAAGGTGCAGTGGCGCATTGGTGCGATATTATCGGGAAGGAGTGGCCGCGTCGGTATATACACCGTCGCGTATCGCGTTTCATACCTGGCATCATCTTTATGTATGCGGCCACGGGCCACGCGCGAAGGTCTGCGGTAGGCGACATGTTCGTCGGGCATGACTTATTACCTACAAGCGCCACTGTAAATCTCGTCGTTACTACCTCTACGCCGTCGGCCGTGAGACGCGCGAGCGAGGGTGGCCGGTTCCGTGCGATGCTGCGCGGATGCTGCTCTCGGAGCAGCGCCTCTCTCATCCCCCGCGATAACGTACATTAGATCCACTCGTGTGGAGTATCTCTATAGAAACCTATTCTTCTACCGAAATGTCACGTATTTTCGTTCAATAAAGATCTGGAGTTGACGTTGACATTTAAAATTTCGAGAGACGCTGCGATTGTATTTTAATCTTGAGGTAATTAAATAAAGATCTCATCAAAATGTTTTGTTGATCGGACATTGAGATTTTAATCTGGAAAATATTCTGAAGGGAAAAGATGCATCGAAAGTAAATTGGAATAAGTGTTGATATATTTATGTGAAAGTTATTTAATATTTGCATCTTGCTTCTTGTTACCTTCATTAATATTTATATAAAACTACAATGTCTACAAAAAATACTAATTCTCTTTTTAAGAATACATAATCTGGAAAATATTCTGAAGGGGAAAGATGCATCGAAAATAAATTGGAATAAGTGTTGATATTTTCATGAAAGTTATTTAATGCTTGCATCTTGCATTGCTTCTTTTTTCTTCATTTATTATTTATATAAAACTGCAATGTCTACAAAAAAATATTAATTCTCTTTTTAAGAATACATCAAAGCCGTTGCTATATACATATATTCTTGGAAAATATTGTATATAAGGAATATATATATATTCTTGGAAAAATATATATAAGGAAATAAAAGACGTTATTAAAGGTTAACTTGCCTGTATTACGGATTTTGGCGAAAGTTCCGTTGAAATTGCGTGGAAAATTACAGGTTCAACTTCCGCCGGTAGCGGAAACGATCGGGAGGCACAACCCAGTTCTCAAGCATCAAACTATAATGATTGACACATGAAATACGTGAGTTAAATTGGGGTCGATTCTATGCTTCTCGTGGATGCACATTGTGGTTGGAAGCCTGATTGAATTAGAAGGATTTCGCGACGTGGATTTGAAGCTGACCTGCTACTTACGAAGGGAAACCTTTCATTTTAAAGTGCCTTGAAGAATATTCTTCCTTATGTTTGCTCGAAAAGCAATGAGACGTGCTGCTATTCTTCAATGTGATTGTATGTAAAAGCTTCGTTGTTCAATAATATTTTTCTTGTTAACGTATCCTCGAAGTATAATCTTATCCCTTTTAAGAAAAGATACACATCTTAGAATATTTATACGTGTAAAAAATTGAATATTCAAAATAAAAAATAAATCTTCAGGCTAAATATGAATGATCATAATTTGAATAACAAAGGTAGAAGTGGGTTAATGAGCCAAGCTGGTTCTTCATGCAATTAATAAGTATTATGTACCATATTCTGATCTAATCATTGTATAGAATTGATTTCACATGAATATTTAAAATCTACTTTTACGGACTAGACATGCAGCGTTATTTCTGCGATTAATGCAATTTTATCAGATTAGCGGATAATTTTGTAAATTACTCGTTCTTTGCGTCGGATATCTTTACTTCTGCCCGCGATTTCCCGGGGAAAGAAAAGGAAACGCCTGGGCGCCGCGCGGTCATTTATCGTCGTATTCTCTACGTGTATATGTGCCCGGTGCTTTTTCCTTCCTAATGAAGATTTATTACGTTATCTCTTCTCCAGCGCTTTTATTTGACGTTGTGCCGGTTAATCTTGCCGGTATCGTTACGCCACGGTAAAAAGTGAGCTACGGCGAAATCGTGGTTACGCTCCGGACAAAAACATTGTTAAGGCCGGAAGGGAGAGAGTCGGCGGCGGATTGTTCTTCGTTTAAGTTCTCAGGTCGAAGTAGCAGGGCGTCGTTTTATCCATCGTGAAAGCGAGAAATTTAACAACCGCCGTTTTACAAAGCGAAGACGCCCGAGATAACGCGATAATTGTTTCCCTTTATTGCCGGTAGCCGCGCACGTTCGACGTTAAAGTGATAAAAAAAAAGGCACATTTCACTAATTGCATGAAGTCTAACAGTCGGCGATCTTTTTATTAACTCTGAAATCTTTATCGGTATCACTAACCCTCTGGCAGTGCGATCCCAAAATTTTCTGTTGATTTATTAAAGAGTTATTGGATGTTAAAGAGCCGTTTCTCTGCGACAATGATGTACACATTAACACCCAGAGGTACATTTCTAAAGAAGCCCCACAAGAACAAGGGGCGGAGGGTGGGAAGGAAGGCCTGTCGAAAATTAATTCTACCCCAAGCGGCAATTTTCTCAGCGCGCATCCGTCCTTCCTGCGGATCCGCATCCGCGGGAATTTCGTCCTCTCGTGCGAGAGTCACCGTCCATCAAAATCCACGACGGATGGCCGGGGGCCGAGGGTTCTCGCAGTCCAAGAGAAAAGGAAGACGAAAGAAAAAAAAAAAGCTCGTTGAGAGGGAGAGAACGCGCGATGGGTCGCACAGCAGGTCGCGTGACGGAAGCGTCGCGCGAACACGCACACGCGTATTTTGCATCTTGCACGCGCGTGCATACGTACGCGCTGGCCGCGGCCGCGACAGTGGACAGAGGACCGGTCCCGTTTCATAAAACTGCGAGACTTATAAATACCATAGGTGACGGCTAGGGAATAAATTGGTCGTAGCTTTCAACACGTGTTTTTGCACATTGCACGCCGCTATGTAAACTGGGCAAGTAGTAATTCGTAAAAAATACGTTTCTATAGAATGAAGTATGTAGACCGGAAATATTATTTTGAAACTAAAACTGTATGATTCAAAGGTAAATTATGACAGAGAGACAGAAAATAAAAAAAAAAACATAAAAAGACAAATTCTTTAAACGACCAAAATATTTTATCTGTATGGATATCTTTCTCTCAATATCTTCTTCTGCGAATCTTTGAAAGTCAAGTAGAAATATTTTGGTCCTTTAAATATTTTACACAATTATCGCTTCTGATAATTTTTGGGGAGTTCAGTTGCCGTTTGTTATTATTTTGTCATATATAAGAGTTAGTTACTGAAAGCTAAGAACTTTAACTTTGAAATCTCTTTTCAATGTGGCGTATTGATTCTTTTTCAATGTTTATAACATAAAAATATATACATTTGCTTGGTGACGTTCTCTAATGTCTAACGTTTTGAGATTTGAAAAAAGAATGTATTCATTTTTATGAAAGTTAGAAGTACTCTCTGGAATTAGATTGGTTATGTTATACAGCATAGTGTATTATATTGTTCCCGTAGTGAGGTGTTTAAAAGTTAAATTGTTCAAATTTTAACCATGAATATATAATATCTAGAGCAAATATGAAAATCATACTACTATTACCGCAAATAAAGAAATAATCGTTGATGAAGGAATCGACACTTTCTAATAACATTATCAAGATGTCTCAACTTGTCCATTTTTTCGTGCATGATGGTTGATTCTCAGATCCGCCGCCCTTGGTCGGATGCGGCGGTGGACGGTGGAACGATTTTGGCAACGGTGGCGACGATGGTGGTGATGGTGGTGGTGGTGCCGCAATGCATCGCGCGACCCGGGTATACACACCACGGCAGCATCTGAGGATGTGGCAATTACGGACTCCTTGCCGCAGACGAACGGACGGACGGACGGGACCGCAGCCACGAAACGCCCCTCACGTTACACATATGTTGCCTGCCGGTCTCTCCTTCCATGTCGGCGATGATCCTCCGGCAGGCGATGTGTCCCTCCAGCCCGCGCGACCTCTCCCTCGAATTAACGTCCGTGTACAAGGCAGCACGGAAGAGCGGCTCCTATGGGAACCAAGCTGCCCCGCTTTTGTGCGACGGCGTCGTCCTCCGCGGCCGCCGATCCTGGAAGCCGCTGGCTGGATGATCACGACGGGTCAGGGCGAACGCCATTTACCTGTCGTCATGTTCGTCATGAGGTCGTCGTCGAGACGATTACTGAGACCGAGGCCGTGGAAATGGCGGTACCAAATGTCAGCACGAGTAATGCTCAATAAATGTACTGATAAACAGATTGCGGCATCAAATATCTCGATCTGATTAAATCATGAAGAAAGGCAAGTGTTATATATGTGAGTTATATATATGCTTGTCTTTCACATAGAATTTTACATAAAATTTTCATTTGAAACACTTAGCCTGTTTTTATATCTAAATCGTTCAATCTTTCGGTCAAGAAATCTATAAAAAAAAAAGTAAGAGCAAAGCAAAGGAACTCGAAGATTTCGAGAAATTAATTGTCCTCAAATGCAAAATGGTTCTCTGCCTGAGCAGAGTCGCGTGTCAGCGTCGGAAAGGTGGTTGAAGGTGCGAAGAAGAAATGGGTATGACTCGATCTTTCAAGGGAGAAAAAGAAAAAGGTAACCACGGCGAGCGGTTATCACGCATGAGATAAAAATGTCGCGCATACTTCATGAAGTACCAGTAAGAAACTCGACCGTTAGCCGAACGTCGTGTAAAATGTGTCGATCGTTCTTGTCACGCGAGTATTCCACGTGGTGCGTGTTGTCCACCACGATTGTCCAATGCGTATAAAAATTCGCAAATTTCACCGTATAAATATTTCTAAGAACTTTTCCTTTAGGAAAATTAATTTAAAATCATAGAAAGTAAAGAAGAAGTAAACATTTGTCTCAAAGATATCGGAATTCTCTTCGTCAGGAAAAGTATTACTAAGTTAAAAAGCTTTTCCAAGTACTACATTAAAATAGAGAAAAATCAAGAATTCTTAGCAGCTTAGTACATCTCAGTATATTTTTCAAACAAAATAAAACAGAAAATTTCTTATTGATTGTAAAAATAAATATTTTTATACTAATAATTGTGTTTCTTTTGAAAAAAATTTGAAATTTATAGAACTTGAGAAGGAAATATTTATCGCGGAAACGTCTTCTTTGTAAAGGAAAGATTCTTCGGAGAGAATTTTAAATTAAAATAAAGAAGAGAGAGAGACAGAGAGAGAGAGGAAAATCACAAGAACCTTCAATTACTTTGAACATAAAAATTTCCTGATCTTCCGAGCTTTTCTTTCTTTATAGTCCAAGTAATTCTATACGGTCGCCGTTCTACTTTCGTTCGCGAATACACACGATATTTACGCTGCGAGGTGATCGCCGGGTAACGGTGACACCCAGTGTCATCACCTGACCCTGCGTACGCCGTAGCCGTGAACCTCTCTTTCTTGTACGTCGTTGACAATAGAAATTCGCGATCGTCCCATACAGGTCTGCACGCGATGACCTCGACACTTCCTGAGGATACTTGCGAGGAGGGAACTTCCTAACGGGAGCGCCATCCTACTTTCCGGTCACAAATTTCCATCTAACTTTAATGATGCACAATTTATATTACTGTGTAATAGAGTATGTAAAAGTTTTGTAAGTTGTATTACCACGAAACGAGATAGCGTGCTCAAATATCATAAAAAAATTAGAAAGAAAGAGATTTCCCAAATTTAATTTAGTTTAATTTAATCTAAATGGTTTTTATTGTGGTTTTTTTTTCTTAAAAAATACAAAATAATGCCATTTTCACAGAATTATCTTAATAGACATTTGAGCTTATTTATGATAAGAATATGTGCTCAAAAGCTTATATTATGCTGAAATGGACTCGAAATTAAGTCGAAACGTACAAATACGAATAAAGTTGATTTGTTTCTTTTTTAATGTTTTAACAATTTTTCTATGATATAATATCATATATTGTACTCAGTTAACCTTGCTCTCATTAGCTTAAAATCTGGTTGTTTTTTGGTATTTTAAGAATTGAGAGTTCATAAATGTATATTTTTTAACTTATTTTTTTCCGTTATCGTTAATTGTTTTCTTCAAATACTAGATCTCTATTCTGTAACTTTTAACGATAAAATAAAGATCTAAGTTACTTTTGAGGATAATAGACGTTCCAAAATTACTTACAGTATTTTAAGAAAACAATTAACAGTAATGGAAAATAATATCGCAATAAACCAATTTATTTAAGTTTTGAAAATCTTTTTGATTTTCTTCATTTCAATTTTATTTCCTTGTCTGAGATTCTATATAACTTTTAACGATATCGATATTATTATATTATCGTTACAGAGATATTATATATAATAAAAAACTGCGTAATAATAATAATGATATATGAATAATGACCGATATAGTCATTAAAAGTTACAGAATTTTAATGCTGGTAACGAACGATCCAGCACAAACACTTATTTCTATCAGCATTATTCTTTATACCTTGAGAGATATCAGTTCAGCATGCGTATGAATCGGGAGACTCAAACATCCCTTCAACGATTTTGTTTCTTCCCTCAGACTTATATGATGGAAAATATTTAAAACATTAATGTAGTGATTTCCTTCTTTATAGTTTCTTATCTTTTTAGCCTTTAAATCCTAATTATTTAAGTCCCTATTTATCGTACTGAATATTGAATAATCCGGCATTGAACGCATTTCCGTCTAATTGGTTGTACCAAGAATCCACTTTGCAGCTCATTCTTCAACCTTGAGAGTAAATTTGAGGGACATCATCCAACGCGTCATGAATGCAGAAGACCCCCGAACATCCCTCCTGCAACTTTGTCCCTCTTCTGGATCCTAATGTACCCCCAGGGATTACGTTCGCGTGCGTACATGCACCGGCATGCCAACGTGATTATAGGGCCTGTTCGGGACTGCCCTCGATCTAAATCAATCGCGAGCTGAGTGCGAGCAAAGAGAGGAAGAGAGTGGCCCCCTCAGGCTTTCACCTGTGTGCCTCGTCCACCGAAATGACGGAGGTGAACGCCGAGGTGATACTCGACCGTTACTCTCTTTTTGACATACTTCTGACATACCCGTATTGTTTAATTCTAATATTTTATAGTGTTAGACTTAACGATAAGTAATATGATATATATATATCTATA